>NC_045437.1:22623596-22637219 GCF_002776525.5 Piliocolobus tephrosceles
TATATTATATTATATTATATTATATTATATTATATTATATTATATTATATTATATTATATTATATTATTATTCCAGGGTGTACTTACAGGATGTGCAGGTTTGTTGCATAGGTAAATGTGTGCCATGGTGCTACATCTGTCAACCCATCACCCAGGTCTTAAATTCTGCAGGCATTAGCTATTTTTTCTGATGTTCTCTCTCCCTCCATCCCCCTGGAAAGCCCCAGTATTTGTCGTTCCCCTCCTGTGTCCCTGTGTCCTCAGTGTTCAGCTCCTTCTTACAAGTGAGAACATGCAGTGTTTGGTTTTCTGTTCCTGTGTTATGTTAGTATGCTGAGGATAATGGCTTCTAGCTCCATCTATGTCCCTGCAAATGACATAAACTTGTTCCTTTTCATGGCTTCATAGTATCTCATGGTGTATATGTGCCACATTTTCTTTATCCAGTCTATCATTGATGTACATTTGAATTTATTCCATGTCTTTGCTATTGCGAATAGTGCTGCAATAAACGTATGTCTGCATGTATCTTTAAAATAGAATGATTTATATTCCTTTGGGTATACACCCAGTAATAAGGTTTCTGAGTCAAATGGTATTTCTGGTTCTAGGTCTTTGAGGAATCTCCACGCTGTCTTCCATGATGGTTGAACTAATTTACATTCCCACCAACAGTGTAAAAGCATATCTGTTGCTCTGCAGTCTCACCAGCATCTGTTGTTTTTTTGACTTTTTAATAATTACCATTCTGACTGGTATGAGATGGTATCTCCCAATGGTTTCGATTTGCATTTCTCTAATGACCAGTGATGTTGAACTTTTGTTCATAAGTTTGTTGGCTATATAAATGGCTTCTTTTGAAAAGTGTCTGTTTGTGTCTTTTGCCCACTTTTTAATGGTTTTTTCTTCTTGTAAATTTGTTTAACTTCTTTGTAGACTCTGGATATTAGGCCTTTGTCAGATGGATAAATTCCAAAAATTTTCTTCTATTCTGTAGGTTGTCTGTTCACTCTCATGATAGTTTCTTTTGCTGTGCAGAAGCTCTTTAGTTAAATTAGATCCCGTTTGTCAATTTTTGCTTCTGTTGCAATTGCTTTTGACATTTTCATAATAAAATCTTTGCTCATGTGTATGTCCTGAATGACATTGCCTAGATTATCCTCTAGGGTTTTTTTTTTTAAATGCGGGTTTTACATTTAACTCTTCAATCAAGCTCTAGTTAATTTTTGTACAAGGTGGAAGGAAGGGGTTCAATTTCAATTTTCTGCATATGGCTAGCCAGTTCTCCTAGCACCATTTATTAAATAGAGAATCATAATGGTCTTTTGTTTCTATGTTTAACACTCCCTTAAGAACTTCTTATAAGGTAGAACTTTTGGTAAGAAGTTCCCTTAGCATTTGCCTATCTGGAAAAAATTTAATATGTCCTTTACTTATGAAGCTTAATTTTGCTAGATATGAAATTCATGGTTGAAATTTCCTTTTCTTGAGGATGGTGAATGTAGGCCCCCAGTCTCTTTTGTCTTGTAAGGTTCCTGCTGAAACATTTTTTCTTAATCTAATGGGGTTCCCTTTGTAGCTGATCTCTTCCTTTTCTCTAGCTGCCATTGTTATTTTTTCTTTTGCCTTGTCCTTGTATAATCTGATGACAATGTTTCTTGGAGATAGTTGTCTTGTATAGTATCTTTCAGGAGCTCTCTGAATTTCCTGAAAAGTAGATCTCTGTCTAGTGAGATCAGGGTTAGAGTGGACAATTTCATGAACTATATCCTCAAATATTTTCCAAGTTGCTTCTCTCTCTCCTTCTCTTTCATGGACACCATGAGTCATTGATTTTGTATCCTTACATAATCACAGATTTCTCAGATTATTTGATTAATTTTTTCTTTATTTTTGTCTAAGTTAATTTGAAGAACTGTTCTTCAAGCTCCAAGATTCTTTCCTCAGCTTGATCTATTCTGCTGTTAATACTTCCAATTTTGTTATAAAGTTCTTGTAGTGAATTTTTCAGCTCTATCAGCTCAGTTTCATTTCTTGAAGTGGTTATTTCATCATTCATGTCTTGAATTGTTTTACCAAATTTGTTGAAATGGGCTTCAAATTTCTCCTAAATCTCAATAACCTTTGTTGGCACCCAGATTATGAATTCTATGTCTGGCATTCTAGCCATCTTCTTCTGGTCAAGAACCATTGCTGGGGAGATATTGCAGTCCTTTGCGGCTAGGAGACACTCTGGCTTTTAGAGTTGTCAGAGTTCTTGCGCCGTTTTCTTTCTCACCTGAGTGGGCTGATTTTCCTTTAACTTCGCAGTAATTTGAGAATAGTCAGTTCGTTTCATTTCTGGATGTTTTCAGAGTGCGGAGGCTTTGCGCGGTGTCTTTATTTGTGCTGAGCCCTTTCCTAGTATACAAGTTGGTATATTAGGGAAGCATTTTTGTTGTTGAAATTTGGGTTGTGATCTAGTAGATGAGTTTTAAGCATAATAACTGGTAGGTAAGCTCTTGCTCCGCCACGTCACTCCTCTGTATTTCCTCAGGATAGCAGCTGTGTTCCCTCTCAGTGCTCTGAGTGTGTGGGCGCCTTTCCCACTTGAATGTTGGTCACAGATCCCCACCTTGGCACTCGTGGGCTGCACACCACAGCCCAGGGGCAAGCTCAGGCTTTTTCTTTCCTTCTCAGCTTGGAGGCAGACCAGAGAAGGAACCTCCTTGGCAGCGACAATGGCAGAGGGCCTTTCTCTTGTCTCTTGGGGCTTCACCCCAAAGACATTCAGAGCTCTTACAAGCAGGAGTGGTCAGCCAGGGGTGGGGAGGCTGTGTTGCAGACCCAAGCTGGGGGCGTTTCCCGGTGAAGAGCTGGGGGCGTTTCCCGGTGAAGAGCTGGGTGTGCCGGGACCTTGCAGGGAAGACAGTCTGACCTCTCCTCTGTAAGGTGCTGCTGTGTGCTGCAGATGTGGGTAAAGCACTCAAGCTCCTTGTTCCTTCCCCAACGTGGTGGCAGCAAAGGTGGGTACTATTGCAGCAGTAGTGGCAGATGAGCTTGCAGTTCCTTTTGGGACCTTCACCTGAGAGAGACACAAAGCTGCTGCCAGTGGGAATGTACAGCTGTGGATTGAATGACTGTGCTGCAGGCTCAAGCTGGGTGCCCTCCTCTGTGGAGAGCAAAGGATCGGGGGCTCACAGGAAGAAAAAAAAAAAAAAAAAAAAACTGGCTCCTTTCCTTTGGCGGTTGCCTGCTGTGTGCTAGAGGTGTCAGCAATCCCATCAGTTTTTATTCTTTCCCTAGTCCAAGGGCAGCAAGGGCGGTACTGATGCAGTGGCTATGGCAGAGCCTGTCGGCTGTCTCTGGGATTTCCTCCCCAGAAAAATGCAGAGCAGCCACTGATAGAAGTGATCAGACAGGGCAGGACGGCTGTACTGGGGTCCCAGGTTGGGAGGCCCTGACTAGTGAGGAGTAGCAGGGTCAGGGACTCAGGTCAAAAACAGTCTGGCTGTTTTTTTGTAAGGCAGCTGCAGTGTGCTGGAGCCCTATAGTAGTTTTGGGGCTTTTTGCTCCCTTGCCAGCCTGAGGGCAGTAGGGGTGGACACTGTGGCTATGGCCACCATGGCAGGCCTGTTGGTGACCTCTGGGAACGCCATCCCGGAAAAATGCAGAGCTACTACCAGCTTGAGTGCTCAGGCAGGGTGTGGTGGCTGCATTGGTGTCCCTGGCCAGTGGGCTTTGCCTGGTAAGCAGAGGTGAAGCCTGCAATTCATCTGTGGATGTGGCCCCTGTCCTCAGGGTATGCAAGAGAGTTTGGCTTTCTTTGGCAGGGATACGACAGCTGGTGTGAGGGTGCTTAGCAGTGGGTGGCCCTTGGGGCTTCATGTGGGACTGAGTGGTGTCTCTGCCCAGACTCCATGACCCTCCTTGTCAGCCCGGAGGCTCTAGCAGTTGCAGGTTAGGGAGGATCACCTGTGCCCAGGATTGTGAAACTTCATGGCAGAAGTGTGAGTCCCCGGGGACTCTTGCTCACTGACCATTGCCCCACGATGGGGAGGCTCCCTTGGCTCCATACTGTCCCGGGTGGGCGGCTGTCCTGTCTCACTCTTCTCTGCTCTCTGTGGGTTGCATTGCTTCCTTAATGAATCCCCATATGACTTTCTGGATAATCCAGTTGAACAGCTAATGTTTACTCTCCAGTCTGTCTCCTTTCTGTGAGAACAGTGCACACTAGGTGCTTCCAGTCAGCCACCTTGGCCTTAACTCTCCCGGTTTTTAAGTTTAAGTTGAGAAGGCAAATCCGCTCTCCTACTCCATCATGGCTAGACCCCAGATGGCTTATTAAAGAATAGTAAAATGAATTGAAACAAGGCTGTGAATTTAAAGAATGTTGTTATTTCACCAGGTGCGGTGGCACATGCCTGTAGTTCCAGCTACTCTGAAGGCTGCAGTGGGAGGATTGCTTGATTGAGCATTGTTAATACACACAATTTCAGTCCTTTTGATAAAGACCCTCCATTTCCTACCATTCAACAATAAATTCTTTCTGTCTTTGAAACATTAAAAATTAAAAATACCTACAGATACATTAACCAATTAGTTTGATAATGACATTGAAACAGAGTCTGCCTTCCATGAGCGTATTCATTGCAGAGAAGAAAAAAGCAAGTTTTTTCCCTTGGGAATTTTTTTTCCACTTAAATAAAGAAGAGACAGATTCAAGAGGCTCTGAAGTTGTAAGTGTTACATATACCCCTCAGCCTGCTGATCACCACTGTCATTATTACTAGTCATATAAGAGTGTTCGATGTTAGTGTTGGCTAAAAATGAATTTAATAAATTAGAATTTCAGTCAGCCTTTCTCCTATTTACAACTACATAAAATATTCCAGAGATCTTTGGATTAGCACTTTACAATTTGTTTACAAACACACAATGTTTCTATCTAACCATGTTGATTTCAGTGATTACATTTGCCTTTGAAACTGTATCTTTTTTTTTTTTTTTGGAGATGGAGTCTCACACTGTCACCTGGACTGGAGTGCAATGGTGTGATCTCAGCTCACTGCAACCTGTACCTCCTGGGTTCAAGCAATTCTCCTGCCTCAACTCCTGAGTAGCTGGAATTACAGGTGCCCACCACCATGCCCAGCTAACTTTTTGTATTTTTAGTAGAGACGGGGGTTTCATTATGTAGGCTAGGCTGGTCTCGAACTCCTGACCTTGTGATCTGACCACCTCAGCCTCCCAAAGTGCTGGGATTACAGGCGTGAATCACCACGCCCGGTCTGAAGCTGTATCTTAGTATTAGAGCAACTTCCTAGTTCTGTCTTCCAGTTTATTGTTTCTTCTAATGTACTTTGTGGTCACTTGGGAGAAGATGAAATGGAAGACCCCAAGTAAAAAGAAGAAAGATTGTCCCTGACTGGCCATGACATTTGGACTTAGATAATGTTTGCAGATTCATCTAGAATAATAGATTTAGTACATTGTGTTAGTCCATTCTCACATTGCTATAAAGAAATACCTGAGACTAGGTAATTTACATAGAAAAGAGGTTTAATTGGCTCATCGTTTTGCACATTGTACAGGAAGCATGGTAGCATCTGCTTGGCATCTGGGGCAGCCTCAGAAAACTTCCAGTCCTGATGGAAGATGAAGAGGGAGGCAAGGTGCCACGTGGCCAGGAACAGGAGGAAGAGTGGAGGAGATGCTACGTGCTTTTAAACAACCAGATCTCATGGGAGTTCCCTCACTGTCACAAGAACAGCTCCAAGAGGGACAGTGTTAAACTGTTCATGAGAAAGCGTCCCTGTGATCCAATCACCTCCCACCAGGCTCCATCTCCAGCACTGGGTCTTACAATTCGACCTGAGATTTGGGTAGGGACAAAGATCCAAACCATAGCCTACATTATGTCAAATAGTTCGACAGAATTCAAAGACTACAAATATGAAGGAGTCTAATTTTGCCCAGTCGGGGGGCTGGGGTAAACTGACTAAATATCTACAATAAGAATGGCAAATAAAAAGTTAAAATTATGAACCTCAGGGAGGTAGCAGGGGAATAGCATCATACAATTAATGTCATCTCAAAAATCCAGGGTCAAAGTGTCAGTCAGGGAAAAAAAATAAGGTCCTCAATTTAAAAAGTGGTCAGTTGTGGCAAGATTGCTTTAAAAGATCGAAAATGTCACCTCTTCCTTTTCTCAAAATATTTGTTATCAAAATATTAATTTTATGTTAAATGTACAAAATACTGCCAACACATTTTACAAATGTTTGGATCAATACCTACTCCTATCAGGAACATATGAGAGTTAAAGTTTCCCTTTACCTTGATAATTCTTTTCAATTTGTGTCTTTCTGGTGGTTGTGAAGTAACGTTTCATTCGAGTTTTAATTTGCATTTCTCTGATGTGCAATAATTCAGAATAAATATCTTTCATGTTCTCATTAGCTATATGAGTATGTTACTAGATGAAGGGTGTGTTCAGTTTTTTAGATTATTTCTAATTGTGTCTGTTTTGTTTTTATGGATTTTTGGAAGGCCTTTATCCATTCTAGATATAAATTTGATATTACAAATTGCAAAATATTTTCTCCCAGTCAGTGGTTTGCCTTTTCACTCTACCAACTACTATGTCTTTTCATAAGTAGAAGTTTTTATTTTTAGATAAGTCTAATTTATCAATTCAGTTTTTTCCTTTTTCATATTTTCTGCCTTAAAATAAGTATAGTATAGAAAGATAGTCTTATATTCTAAAGCTTATTTATTTTAGCTTTCTTTCACATTTAGATTTAAAATCTGCCTAATTTTTATTTTTTTTTAGCTTTAAATATAAGTTGAGATTCATTTACTAATTATTTATTTGTTTTCCAATGGCAATATATGGTCTAACTTGCATCATTTATTTCAAAGTCTATATATATTTTGTCTACCAAAGTTTCCTTTCTTTGCTACAACTGGACCATATTTTTCTTCCCTCACACTACAGGACTATGAAAATACTGCTTAAGCTTTAGCTTTTTGCTTGGCCTTTGCACTACCTACGCCTGACCTGGTGAGAAAAGATATAAAATATAGAACAAAAACAAATTATTGGGGGAACCATGTCCTAAAAGAGAAGAGAAGAGCTGGATTCTACATCATGTGAAAAAGGATTGGTGAAAATGTTAACACTTTTTAGAAACATGGAGGTAATAATGGGTAGGGACCATTATAGAGAGACTTTACTGAGAAAAGGAAGAATTTGTGAGAGTTAACCCTTTATGTTTAGGCCAAGAGGAAATTCACTCAGAATGAGAGGGTGAAAAAAGCACAGAAAAATTTTCTAATAGCAGAATCAGAATATGAAGGGGATTTAGTTACATGGGAACAATTAACTTACTGTCTCTAATATTTGAGAAACATGTATCTTTACCTCCTAACAGAAAACTTTGCACTCAATAATCTCCAAACTCTTCTAAAATTTTACAGTCCCTTATTTTATCATCTATGTAAATTACTGTTTGGGAATAAACTTTCATTGCCTTGGATGTTGCTTGTAATTAAAGAAATATAATGCCATTTATAAGTCTGAGCATGGAAACCAAAAAGATAAACGCTTTGACTCAAATGCTGAGATTTTCAGTTTATAATTTAACAAATAATTTAGACACATATATGTGTGTTTTTCTGTGCTTTTGTGTATGTGTGTGCAGATGTATATATTTATTGCATGTTTTGACCATTTCTGTATTGGTGACATCAAGTTGAAATCTTGAAAACAATCTGAAAATGATGTTGAAGATAATCATATTGCTTGTATTATCATATTAAGTAAAACATGTCTATAGAGATAAAAGAGCTACATATTTTAAATTTGCTATTGAGATTCATTCTCTAAACATTCTATTTTATCTGTGTTCCAGAGAGATAGAGCTTGCTGACCCTCATCAGGGTAAATCCTTGCTCTCTTGCTTTTCTTGGCTTTAGCTAACAGCATGGAGCAAAATTATAGGCGTGTGTGTAGCCTTTAGTCTCTCTATTTTGGATTGGGTGTTGAGAGTGGTTATATTCACCATCTAGGATCTTGGCTCCTGTCAGTAGCCTTTTTTAGATGCCTTCTTCCACAGCTTTAGATCTTACTAGTTTCAGTAAGCATTTCTTCCTCTTGTGCCTTTCAACCTAGATGTAGAATTTCCATTGTTTTAAGTCTGAGATTCTTCGCTGTTGCAAGTCCCTGGCTGTTTTATCTTCATTCGTTGGTTGCTCATACTTTAAAATTATTCTTCAATGATTTTTATTGAGTGGACCATCTGTTCCTAATGACAGCTTAGCTAAGACAAGTAGTAAAGTGAGTTTTCCAAATTCATCTTTGTAAAAGACATATTTTAATATGTAAGAAAAATAAACTTATTAAATATATACATATATACACATTTGTATACATAAATATATACATACACACATATATGTATTATGCATATATGTATTTATATATACAAATATATATACATATTACATGTATATAATTTATGTATAATTATGCAAATTATATGTATATAATTATATATATAGTATATGTATATATGTATATAATTATTCATTTGAGATGAACAATGTTATTAGGTAACAAGATTATTAGACAACTTTGCCCATCTAAAATCCTTTGAAAACATGAACAAATTAACCTTTACATCTATGTTCCTTAACACACTTTCTGTTTCTTAGATTGTGAAGAAGCATACTTTAAAGAACAATATACTTTAACTTCTGATGCATGTAAAGATACTGTTTCCTTTGCCTAAAATCATAAATTTTATTTAAGGTTTTTATATGTCTGTTTTAACTTATAGCTGATTAAAATTCCATATTTAAATAATTTTATATGTTCCCATTGATATTTATATCCTATATTGATATTCTGAATATGTAGGTTTTTTCTCTCATACTTTTCTAAAATTCCTGATGGCAGAAGCTTTTAAATTTACATTTAAATTCACAATATTTTGAATAAAATATGTATTGAATAAATAATATAATAAATATTTTCAAATATTTGTATAACGAAAGGTGCATCATTAATATTTGAAAGCAACTTCCCTAACCTGATAAAAATTTCAATTTAATGATTTTTTTATCTTAAATAACTAGGGTGAGAAATATTTTCTCTTTTTCTTGAGACAGAGTCTCGCTCAGTTGCCCTGGCTGGAGTGCAGTGGCGTGATCTCGGCTCACTGCAAGCTCCACCTCCCAGGTTCATGCCATTCTCCTGCCTCAGCCTCCCGAGTAGCTGGGACTACAGACACCTGCCACCACGCCCAGCTAATTTTTTGTATATTTTTAGTAGAGACGGGGTTTCACCATGTTGGCCAGAATGGTCTTGATCTCCTGACCTCGTGATCTGCCCGTCTTGGCCTCCCAAAGTGCTGGGATTACAGGCGTGAGCCACCGCGCCCGGCCTCTCATCTTTAATAATATTATAAGCCACTTTTTCTTTCTTTTTCTAAAATAAACTTTTTGGGCATATTTGAGATTTAGAAGATGATATTATGGTATACACATAGATAGTGAAACAAATTACTATAGTGAAGTAAATTGACATATTCATTATCTCAAAAACAGTTATATTTCTGTAAGAAGAACAGCTAAAATCTACTTTTAAAAAAATTCCTAATACAATACAATGTTATTAACTGTACTCCCCATTTTGGACATTAGATCTCTAGACTTGTTTATGGTATATATAAAATAACAAGCTTATTAGCATGTATCATTCTTAATGTGTTTTCAGTAATCTGGTACTTTATGCTTATAGCTCAGTATAATGACAGAATTAAAGAAGAATAGTTTTGTTTTATATAATTTATTGTGATCAATCTGCCTCACCCTATGAATCACAGGAGGTAACACTCATTTCAAATCACTAAAATTCAGAGATGTTCAGGCAAATCATGATAGAATATGCTCATCAGTTTCTTCCCAGCATGAACTACTATAAAAGATATAATCCAATCTGAAAATGGAAGGCAGATCACATCTCTGCTATTATACAGGCATTATAAAGACAGCTGCCATGTAGCAGAATCCTCCAGCACACCTTGAGAAAGAACTGTAGAGGTATCACTACCTTAATATTCTCAGTGCAATTGAAAAATCAGACCAATATTTCTTAAGGATTAATTTGTACATATTCCACCTTGTGTGAGTTAAATAGGAATGTCTCCATGACAGTAGTCAGGATTTAAAAGTTGGACAATCAATGAAATAATTAACTTGCAGGAAGTAGAAGTTCAATAAACTTGTTTTATCAGTGAATTGGACATCTTTCTTGGTATTGTGTAGACAATCCATAATGACAGAACATTTTGAGCTACTCTTTGTGAGACTGAATAAGTATTTCAAAAGACCACAAAACGGGCATCTTTGGAAATATTCCTGGAATATATTGTGCCAGTGAAAGTTTTGCTCCAGACAAGTTAAAAAGCTGACAAAGCCTCCCTCTTTGACCAATTATTTTTTCTCTCTCTCTTTTTATTTTTAATTTTTTTAAATTTTTTTGAGATGCAGTCCTACTCTTTTTGCTCAGGCTAGAGTGCAATGGCATGATCTTGGCTCATTGCAACCTCCACCTCCTGGGTACAAGTGATTCTCCTGCCTCAGCCTCCTGAGTAGCTGGGATTACAGGCGCCCACCACCACGCCTGGCTCATTTTTGTATTTTTAGTAGAGACGGGGTTTCACCGTGTAGGTCAAGCTTGTCGCAAACTCCTGACCGCAGGTGATCCACCGGCTTCAGCCTCCCAAAGTGTTGGGATTACAGGCGTGAGTCACCGTGCCCAGCCTGACCAAATTTTAATGAGGTTCCTCTAGTTCTTTTCTCAAGTAGGCCTTGTCCTTGGGCCTTGTCTGCAGACCTGCCATAGTCCAGTTTTAAGTAGACAAGGAGGATCTCCAAGAATTATAGGAATTTAATCAACTTGAGCAATCAGCCCGTTTTACAGCCTCCTGTTTCTTCCTAAACTCTGGGTGGAATGCAGTCATCTACTTGGCTAAAACTATACCCTAAGAGACACCAACATCTTCTAGATGAACCCAAGTAAACTTTGCTCTGTACCATTCTAAAGTGTCCACCAGAAGAACCTAAAATTGTATTATAATATCATGCCACCTATGTGCTAGCATGATTCACTGCATCTATGAAACTGGTACCCCTTTTCCACATGTGATGACATACCCTCTCCCCTCTCCATGGCCCCATAAAACCCTCCTGTCACTTTCGGTTGGGGAAACATGGCTTTGAAGAATATTCCTACTGCTCACTTTACTTGCATTAAGTAATAAAATTTCTATTCATTAAATCCTGCATTTTTCTGGAAAGTCTTTGTTACTCATCAAGCAAACAAACCCATTTTGGGAGGTTAACATGGTTTCAGCAGGAATCTTACTGAGATAGTTTCATGAGACTCTGTCACCTTCAATATTTGATTACCCTCAATATCTAATCGAATTACACACCACCCAGGTGACATCTAATCACCTTAGCCTGTCTTCAGTGAAATCGCCCGTGAGATCAGTTAGTGTCTCTCTCTTGGCTCTTCTGTTCTGCCCTGTGGGGCTGTGTTCCCCCCACCAGAGGATACAGCGTTCAAGATGCCATCTTGGGAGGGATGGCTGAACCCTCACCGGACACCAAACTCCCTGAGGCCTTAATATTGGACTTGTCAGTTGATATGTTTTGGCTGCATCCCCACCCAAATCTCACCTTAAATTGTAATAATCCCCACGTGCCAAGGGCAGTGCCAGGTGGAAATAATTGAATCATGGGGGCGATTTCCCCCATACTATTCTCATGGTAGTGAATAAGTTTCATGAGAGCTGATGGTTTTATAAATTGGATTTTCTTGCACAAGCTCTCTCTTGCCTGCTGCCATGTAAGACATGTCTTGCTTCCCCTTCCCTTTCTACCATGATTGTGAGGCGTCTCCAGACATATGGAACTGTGAGTCAATTAAATCTCTTTCCTTTATAAATTACCTAGTCTCGGGTATGTCTTTATTAGCAGCGTGAGACAGACTAATACACCGACCTCCAGAACTGAGAGCTAATAAAATTCTGTTCATTATATGTCACCCAGTCTGTGGTATTCTGTTTTATAGCAACAGAAAAAACAGATTAAGGCTATATATACATATATATGCATATATATATATGTGTGTATATATTATTTAGCAATTTCAATTTCAGTGTTTAGAATAGTCTGTCATGTTAGGTAAAAATCTGAAAGATTTGTGGGCTTCTAATTTAGAATATATAACAGATTTGGACTCAGGGTTTTAATTTATAAAAAAGTTACTGCATTTGTAAACAGTATTTGATTGTGCCAATCAACTAATTATTTATAGCAAAGGGAATACTTTATTGTATTAAGTTAGTAAATACTTGACAAGTTTTGATTTCTTTTAGAAAATTAAATCACAGAAATTAAAACCAAATATATTAAAGAAGCTCAATTTTTCATGAAGTTAAGGTCATAAAAATGGGGAAAACAGAAGATATAGCAAAAAAAATTGAATTGCCACCAGTTGATTTTAGGTGCTAACAACAATGTATGTTTTGTTCTGTGGATCTGCAGCTACAGCTAACAGATTTTTCTATTGCAGACAACATATTATGAGTAGACTCTCTATGACGATTTTCAGCAAACAGAAGTGGGAAACATATAGATGTATTGGATTTCTCTCATCTATGTATTCATTAGATTAAAGACCAAATATCAGGAAGAGAAAGATTTAGTGCAGATTCCATCATTACTGGTTCACCTACTCTTGAATTAAACCAGTATCTTAAACTCTGAGATTCATTATTTCAAACAGTCCTCACTCTAGCTAGAAGCATACATATTTAGCAGCATATGCTTGGATGGTTATTTGATTTGTAAAATTTATTAATTTGAAATGTTTTAGTAACAATTTAACAATAAAGATACATAAATCACGATGTGCATTTTGTATTTTATTGACTTTAAGCCATAGCTGAGATTTTGCTCTAGAAATGAAAGGTAATTCATCTTCCAATTGAAGCCAGTGCAAAAAATTGAATTGTGTTAAATGATGTGCTGCACTTTCTCAAATGTTCATTATTGCCCTATATAGATTTTGCTGAGATGAACAAACTCACTTACAGAAACTCTTTACATTAGATTCACTTATTGAGCCAAAACTTGAGGTTATCCTTTTAAAGTGTGGAGACAACATCTTAAAAATGAAAAATAATATTTCTTCCAAAATATTTGGTGTATGAAGGTCTAAATGTTCTAGACCACAGCTATCATTTATTTTCCAAAAGCATGGATGGAAGCAATTTGTGTGTTGATATGATATATCTTAATGGGCACCATAGAACATAATACCTGATTGTGACACAATTTTTATTTGACACATTAGGTGTATAAGAATACCTGCAGTTTTTGCTTTACTTTCTTTCCATACCATAGTGTGTATAATTTCTGGCTATTGAAATCCTTCAAACAAACTAGATTAATAGAAGACACATACACACACATACACAGACATGCATACATATGCATAGAGGTGTGTGCAATATTGTGCCTAAAATTCCAATGATTTTTTTTTTTTTTTTTTTTTTTTTTTTTTTT
>NC_045437.1:22637319-22638835 GCF_002776525.5 Piliocolobus tephrosceles
ATCTCCTGACCCAGTGATCTGCCTGCCTCGGCCTTCCAAAGTGCTGGGATTACAGGTGTGAGCCACCGCGCCCAGCCTCCATTGATATGCTTTCTTTGCTACTGAAAACCACCGTTAATTTTGGCCAGAGTCACTGTAATATGATAATCCTCATATTTGAGGATAGTTCACTTATATGTCTAAGTATTAAGGAGACTGTAGCATCAGAATACAAAATCATGCCTATATTAATATAAAAATCAGTGACACGGCATTTTTAATTGTTGTAAACTTTGTCAGAGCTAGTGTTTCATTTAAGAGATGCTGTGGAGAGGCAATTATTGAGTGCTCCAAGCTTGATAATTGCACAATATATGGTCCAAGAAGAGATATCTGAAATGTTGTGTCGACACATTAATTATGCCTCTGAAATAGAAGCAGAAAAAATTAAATGTCTGAGCAATGTCCCATGTTGAAGAATCTACCTTAAATGGCCTCTTACTTTTTGTTTTAAGGTTAGGAAAGTTCAAAAAGAGATTTATTTTGGTTAACCGCTTCGAGCTGTCACAGACTGCCACAGAATTCATATTTTTCATCAATAGATATTCTGGCTGTTATTGTTGTTGTTTGTTATGAGAGGGTTAGTATATGGATTTTAAGAATTCAGTAGTTGGGCCAAGCGCAGTGGTTCACGCTTGTAATCCCAGTACTTTGGCAGGCTGAAGTGGGGGGATCATTTGAGGTCAGGAATTCAAGACCATCCTGGTGGTTGAGGTCATTTGAGGATCATTTGAGGTCAGGAGTTCAAGGCCAACGTGGTGAAACCTCATTTCTACTAAAAATATAAAAACTAGCCGAGCGTGGTGGCGTGCACCCGTAGTCTCAGCTTCTTGGGTGGCCAAGGCAGGAGAATTGCCTGAACCTGGGAGGCAGAGGTTGCAGTGAGCCGAGATCATGCCACTGTACTCCAGCCTGGGTGACAGAGGGAAATTCTTTCTCAAAAAAAAAAAAAAAAGAATCCAATAATTTCAAGGCTGGGCATGGTGGCTCATGCCTGTATTCCCAGCACTTTGGGAGGCTGAGGCAAGCAGATCAATTGAGCCTGGTATTTGGTTACCAGCCTGAGCAACATGGTGAAACACTATGTCTATTAAAAATACAAAAATTAGCCAGGCATGGTGGCATGCACCTTGTCACAGCTACTCCCGATGCTGAGGTGGCAGGTGGAGGTTGCAGTGAACCAAGATTGTGCCACACTGCACTCCAGCCTGGGTGACAGAGTGGGACCCTGTCCCCCCAAAAAAAGAATCAAGTAGTTGCCATCTAACTCTTCAAAGTGTGAATAAATGTTTGGTTTAGAAACAAAATGCATTCAACAGTCATGACTGAATTCATAGCAGAGGATCTGCTAGGTTAGATAAGAATAAGGGCTGGGGAAAAAAGATCTGTTTTATGCTGATCTAAATCATCAGAGTGTAAAACTTTGAAGTGAAAGAAAGAAAGAAAGAAAGAAAGAAAGAAAGAAAGAAAGAAAGAA
>NC_045437.1:22638845-22822425 GCF_002776525.5 Piliocolobus tephrosceles
GAAAGAAAGAAAGAAAGAAAGAAAGAAAGAAAGAAAGAAAGAAAGAAAGAAAGAAAGAAAAAGAAAGAAAGAAAGAGACAGACAGAAAGAAAAACACTACAGCAAAATAATTGTAATTCGTCCTTTCATATTTCTCTAACCTAGCCATGTAATAAAGAGCTTTCTATACCAATGTTAAAACTTTTCATTTAAAACCCTCATTTAACAGAATTGAAATATCCCATTTTTTAAAAGTGCAATGCAGTGGAATATCATTTGTAATTAAAGTTAAAACTTACTGCAGCAAAGCTCTTTGTGCTCACATTAACTTAAAAATCACACAATAAAAACAATGCTGAGTCCAATAACTTATTTTATATCTGGGCTACAGCCACGTACTTAAATAACATTTCCATCTGTTCCAGCCTTTAAGAGTTGCTTGAGTTAAGTATAAGCAATGACAATCCAGCTCATTAGCACATACTTGAAATCTTCCCTAGTTAGGTCCCAAAGCTGGCATCATCCTCCTTATCACTATCAAGGATTGATATCTAAACTAAACGTTTCCATTGAAATCCCTCAATTCTTTTAAAAGATAATACATTCATTATAACTTTTGTTTTGTTTTATTTTGTTTATACAGAGTCTTTCTCTGTAGCCCAGGCTGGAATGCAGTGGTGTGATTTTGATTTACCATGACCTCCACCTCCCGGGTTCAAACGATTCTCCTGCCTCAGCCTTCCGAGTAGCTGGAATTATAGGTGCACGCCACCACACCCAGCTAATTTTTGTATTTTTAGTAGAGACGGGATTTCACCATATTAGTCAGGCTGGTCTCCAACTCCTGACCTCGTAATCTGGTCGCCTCAGCCTCCCAAAGTGTTGGGATTACAGGCATGAGCCACCCTGCTCGGCCCATAATAACTTTTAATTTAGACTATCACCTGTTAATCTGAACAATATAACAGTCGTAAAGCCTCTCTTAAATATAAAAAAGAAAAGAATTCAGGCTGTATTGAAATATGACAGAATAAAATGAAAGTAATTTATTATAGATAAATACTGTGGATTTCCTTCAATGTCTAAGGCACTTTATTTCCTTGTGAGGGGTCAGAGTTTGCCGCTTTTCTCCCCTCTCCCCCTCTGCATGTTGCCTGGAACAGAGAAGGAACAGGAGGTGATCATTACTGTGGCTCAAGAGCAGACAGGCTGCAAACTGCTTTTACCTTATGGCTTCCCTCTGTCAGGCAAAGTGCCTCCTGAGTAATAAATATGTAGATGAACTAATTAGATCATAAACTGATGGCAAAGTTCTTCTTATAGTGTGCAGAGGAGCAGGAACTTATACCTGGTTTCCACTGGGAAACTGTGAATAAAACTAAGACATACATACCAATTATGGCGTCTATATTAATGGTAATTTAATTTTTAAAATGCGTTAAGTATTTATTTTAGTTTTGGAGGGATTTACCTAAGTCAGGGTCACAAACTGACTGTGCTCTTGGTAAAGATCATTGCATGTTTTTTCTTCAGGTTGCTCCTGACATCTCTGAGTACAAATGATTGTGGGGAAAAGTCCTGTTACATGGGGAAATTAACACCATGTACATTTAGCAATTGTCAACAAAAAAGCCATTAAATTAAAACTGGTGTTAAAATTATCCTGTGTATTTCTCTAATACCTGTAACTGCAAATTTGAATCAATAGTGCCAAATATAATAGAATAATGTATTTACATGAATATTTTGATGACAGAATAAAATCTTCTTTGTCAGTTCCAAGTGATTAGCTGTTCAGATAGTTTAGAAGTAAAATAATTACATATGGTAACTGAGTTTTTATTTTGTACTTATTACACCATAATTTTAAAGTATAATGTTTAATCAAATGAACAGATATTGAGTAGGTATGTTAAAAGGATAAGAAAGAAAACTTGGCGCCGGGCACGGTGGTTCACGCCTGTAATCCCAGCACTTTGGGAGGTGGAGGCGGGAGGAACACGAGGTCAGCAGATTGAGACCATCTTGGCTACCAAGGTGAAACCCAGTCTCTACTAAAAATACAAAAAATTAGCCGGGCGCAGTGGCGGGCCCCTGTAGTCCCAGCTACTTGGGAGGCTGAGGCAGGGGAACGGCGTGAACTCGGGAAGCCGAGCTTGCAGTGAGCCAAGATCGCGCCCCTGCACTCCAGCCTGGGCGACAGAGCGAGACTACGTCTCAAAAAGAAAGAAAGAAAAAAAAAAGCTAGGCTAAGCACAAAAATAGGTGAAAAGATTTTGAAAAATTATTGGAATTTAATATACGTAAAGATTCTAAACTGCACGGTATGATATAGACGTAAGCCTTTGTTTTTTGTTGAACTTGATCTTATTGCGCATTTCTTGTATAATTTTATTCACAAATTTGTTTTAGTTCACAGAATAAACATTATTGTATTACATTGGTTTATTCTAAAATATGTATTCATTTCAATGATCTTGACTTATTGATAATGTTAAATAAAATTTTGAGAGGCCATTGTTTTGGAGTGAGCTCCTGTGGTATGTCACAACAGAAAAAAACAAAAATAGAGTCGCTCATGTTAAGTGCCACATAATTAAACTGAAACTTTAAGCAAGCAAGTAAAGCCTCACAGACTAGTTTTTCCCCAAAACCAGAGATTCACAGCAACCAATAGGAAAGGGCCCAGCTAACCTGAACCATTATATTATAATAAAAGTCTCCTCTGCTTTAGCTCTTAAAAGGAAAGTAACATAGAGTAAGCCGATGTTAGCTATTCCACTATTAAAAAAAAAAAAAAATTCCTTTTTATTACTTACAAAAACTGTTCTGCCATACACAGAGAATCCCTTCTATTTTATAAAAGTGATACTCTGCCCAGTTCTACAATTGCTAATAAAAGACAATTAGATCTTTACATTAAATTAGATGCAATTGGCCGGGCGCGGTGGCTCAAGCCTGTAATCCCAGCACTTTGGGAGGCCGAGACGGGCGGATCACGAGGTCAGGAGATCGACACCATCCTGGCTAACACTGTGAAACCTCGTCTCTACTTAAAAAATACAAAAAAAACTAGCCGGGCAAGGTGGTGGGCGCCTATAGTCCCAGCTACTCGGGAGGCTGAGGCGGGAGAATGGCGTAAACCCGGGAGGCGGAACTTGCGGTGAGCTGAGATCCGGCCACTGCACTCCAGCCTGGGCGACAGAGCGAGACTCCGTCTCAAAAAAAAAAGATGCAATTTTATTCTTTGAAAATACGTTAGAAAGTATATAAAAATGACTTGTGTTAACAAATGATTGTTAATCCAGAAAATTACTTATTTTCAGTTCATGTCCTAAGATGAGAGTATGTGTATTTTCATCTTCTCTTTCCCCTTCTCCACCTTCTCCATCTCCTTCTTCCTCCACCGTCGTCGTCGTCTTCTTCTTCTTCTTCTTCCTCGTCTCAAGTAAAAGTATATTGTTTTCGACTTAGATTAAGAATCTTCATACTAACACAAACTTGTTCCAAAGCAAATGTTAACTATGTATAAAATAAGAGAGGTTAAACTGCACAGCAGAGGAAGCAATCAACAGAGTAAAGATACAACCTGTTGAATGAAAGAAAATATTCGCGAATTTTTTATCTGACAAGGGACTAATATCCAGAATATACAAGAAAGTCAAAAGACTCAACAGTAAAAAAAAACAAAAAAAAATTAAAAAGTGGGCAAAAGATATAAATAAATATTTCTCAAAAAAGACCTACTAATGGCCAACAGATATATGAAAAAATGTTCAACACCACTAATTATCAAGGAAATGCAAATCAAACTGTGGTGAGATGTCATCTTACCTCAGTTAGAATAGCTATTATTAAAAAGAAGAAAACAAACAGATGTTATCCAGAATACACAGGAACCATACACTGTTGGTGGGAATGTAAATTAGTACAGCCACTATGAAAAACAGTATAGAGATTTTTCGAAAAACTAAAAATAAACTTACAGTATGATCCAGCAATCCCACTACTGGGAATTTTTCTAAAGGAAAAAATCAGTATATCAAAAAATATATATATACTGTACCTCCATTTTATTGCAGCATTATTTGTGATAGCAAAGATACGGAATCAACTCAAGTGTCCATCAATAGATGAATGAATAAAGAAAATGTGGTATATATACATGATGGGATTATATTCAGCCATAAAAAATGAAATACTGTCCTTTGCATCAACAATGATAGAATTGGAGGTCATTATGTTGAGTAAGATAAGCCAGGCACAGAAAGACAAATATTATATGTTCTCAGTCGTATGTGGGAGATAAAAAAGTGTTGATCTCATTAAGGTAGAGGGTAGAATGATAGAGGCTGAGAACAGTGTGTGGGATAGGGATGAAGAGAAATTAGTCAAAGGGCACAAACATACAGTTAAATAGAAGGAGTAAGTTATATTAGGTTGGTGCAAAAGTTAATGAGGTTTTTACAATTAAAAGTAACGGTAAAAACCGCAATTACTTTTGCACCAACCAAATATTATTCGATAGCAGAGCAGGGTAACTATAGTTAACAAGGAAGTATTGTACATTTCAAAATAGCTGGAAGAGAGGACTTGAAAGGTTTTCAACAGATATATGATACATGCTCAAGGTGATGGATACTCTAAATATCCTGGCTTTATGATTTCACATTTTATGCATGTAGCAAAATATCAAAAGTATCCCACAAATATATACAAATATTATGTGTCAATAAAATAAATAAGAAATAGGAACAGTTGAAATAAAAATACCCTCCCATGTACATGCATTTACTTACATATAGTTATGTCTCCCAAATTACATTTCAGAATGTTTCAATATAATTTCTATTAACTCATTTCCTATTGGAATAAAACCACTAGCCTCTCCCATGACAAATAAGCAAAGACATATAGGGCACTTGTCTTGTGATGGGAGATGCTGGAGTGATGATCAGGTTGGCCTGATTTTCTCTGAGGAGGCTGTGTTCTTTCTGCATTATTGTTCATATTTTGATCTTCTTTTGATTATTTGATAATAGGTATTAATAATAATAGGTATTAATAATAGGTATTAATTGATAATAATAGGTATTAATAATAGGCATTAATTATTTGATTATTTGATAATAGGTATTAATATCTAATGAATATCTTTGATTGAAAACTGCACATAAATAAAAGCCATACAAACAAGTTAATCATTCATAGACTACCTGGGAGTGCAACAGATGTTTTATTTAAAATTGACTGTGAGATACAGTATCCCATGGTGTAATTTAATAAATAGTTGTTGTTACAATAAATTATAATACACATATTTACTTGACCATTATTG
Organism: Piliocolobus tephrosceles; assembly: GCF_002776525.5. NCBI lineage: Eukaryota > Metazoa > Chordata > Mammalia > Primates > Cercopithecidae > Piliocolobus > Piliocolobus tephrosceles. The sequence goes on from NC_045437.1 coordinate 22,644,163, forward strand.
CTTTTTTTTTGCTTATTGCAGCAGAGACGGAATTTCTTTCAATGTCATTGTTTATAATCTTTTGTTAAGAAAATACAGGTTATTTTTTCTTTTCTTAACAATGTGTTTTTGCAGTTTTCAGCTTCTCAGAAACTCTGATTGTTTGCTTTATCTTCCATTTATTTTCACAGTCGGTAAATGCTCAATTACCTTTTTGAGGTTAAAGAAAAAACAAAAGAGACCACTAATGCTAATAATTTTTCTGGAAATATGACAGAAGAAGTAATTCTTTTTCTTTTTTTTTTTTTGAGACAGAGTCTTGCTCTGTTGCCCAGGCTGGAGTGCAGTGGCGTGATCTCAGCTCACTGCAAGCTCCACCTCCTGGGTTCACACCATTCTCCTGCCTCAGCCCCCCAAGTAGCTGGGACTACAGGCGTCCACCACCACACCCAGCTAATTTTTTTGTACTTTTAGTAGAGACAGGGTTTCACCATGTTAGCCGGGATGGTCTCGATCTCCTGACCTCTTGATCGGCCCACATTTGCCTCCCAAAGTGCTGGGATTATAGGCTTGAGCCACCACGCCCAGCCTAGAAGAAGTAATTCTTAACTCTTCATTTCCATTTAAATTTTTATTGCATTGAAACTATGAGTGATGTTATTATTTGCAGGATACTTAAGTGTTTTTATTAGACAGAGAGCAAGAGAATAAATCTGTTTGTCAAAGATTTTTTGTTTTCTTTAGAAAATTCATATCTAGCGATGCATTCATTTGGATAGCACTGATAGAAAAATGTAAGTTAGAGGCAGAGCAAGATGGTGGAATAGAAGGTTCCACTGATCAATCCTTCCAACCAAGGACATGAAATTAACAACCATCTACACAGAAAGGAACACCTTCATAAGCACCGAAAGTCAGGTGATCCTTCATAGTACCTGGTTTTGACTTCATATAACTGAAAGAGACACTGAAGAGATAGAAAAAATGTTCTTGGATCACTGATATGCTCCTCATTCCCTGGCAGTGGCTGCGTGGTGCAGAGAGCTTCTCTGGGTGCAAAAGGAGTGAGAACACAATAATGGCGAAGCACTGAACTCAGTGCTGTACTGTAGAACAGAAAGGGAAACCAGACCAAACTCATCTAACAGCCAGCCATGGAGGGAGCATTTTAAATCTACCCTAGCCAGCTGGGAATTAAAAGTTATTGCTGTTTTTACCATTCAAAGTAATGACAAAAAATCACCCATCCCAGGGGCCCTAATGTGAGTTCCTGCAAACCTCGCCACTAAGGGCTAAAGGACTCTGGGTCTCTAAGTAAACTTGAAAGGCAGCGTAGGCCATAAGGAATACAAGCCCTAGTGGTTAACTAGGCCTAGAGAAAGTGTACTGGACAGGGAAATGGGGGTGACCTAGTGAGACACAAGCTGGAGTGACTAAAGGAATGCTGGCTTCACTCCTGCCCTAACCCATGCTGCCCAGGTCTTGGTTCCAAGAGAGACCCCTTTCTTCTGTTTGAGAGGAGAAGGAAAAGTAAAGAGGGCTTTGTCTTTCATCCAGAATACCAGTTCAACCACAGGAGGATAGGTCACTTGTCAGAATCTTGAGGCCCTCATTCTGGGCCCTAGCTCCTGGATAACATTTCTAGACACACACTGGGCCTGAAGGAAACCCACTGCCTTGAAGGGAAAGACCCAATCCTGGAAGCATACAGAACCTGCTAACTGAAGAGCCCTTGGGTTCTGAAAAACCAGCAGCAATATTCAGGTACTATGTCGAGGGCCTTAGGTCAGTCTCTGAGATTTGCTGGCTTCAGATGAGATTCAGCGCATTACCCGCTGTGGTAGCCACAGAGCAAGGTTCCTTATGCTTGAGAAAAGCAGATGGAAAAGCAAAGGGGACTTCATCTTGCACCTTAGGTACCAGCATGGCCACAGGGGTGCAGAGCACCAGGTGGACTCTTAGGGTCCCCAATTCAGGGACTTGGCTTTTAGATGACATTTCTGGGCCTGCCCCAAGTCAGAGGGGAGCTCACTGCCCTGAAGGGTGAATCTGAGGCCAGGCAACATTCACCACAGGCTGTTTTAAGAGCCTCTGAGCCTTAAGAGAACATTGGAGGTAGTCTGGCAGTACTTCCTATGGCCTGTGGTGATGGTGGCGACAGGGTGAGGCTCCTCTGTCTTTGGAAAGAGGAGAGAGGAGTGGTTAAGGACTGCATCTTGGGGTTTGAGTTCCAACTCAGCTGCAGTACAATAGAACACCAGGTAGACTTTCAATGTGTTTTACTCAGGTCACTGATTCCTGGATGGTATCTCTGGACCAAACTGACGTCTGGGGAAATTTAACGCTCTGAAGGGAAGGATACAGACCTGGCTGGCTTTGCCACTTGCTGACTGTAGAAACCCGGGGCCTTGAGTGAGCCTAGGCTGTTGCCAGGGAATGTTTACAGCAGGTCTTGGGCAAGACCCATTGCTGTACTGACTTCAGGTCTCACTCAGTGTTGTTGTAGTGGTAGTGGGCAGAGGGGTGCTTGTTTCATTTAACTCCCAGCTATAGTTGGCTCAGAAAACAGAGAGGGAGAGAGACTCTGCTAGTTTGGGAGAAAGTACAGGAAGAGAACAAGTGTCTCTGACTGGTAACCCAGAGAATTATCCAGGATTTTCTCCAAGACCATCAAGGCAGTACCTCTACAGGAACCGCAGCATTACTGGGCTTGGAAACTCTTCAATATTCAGACACTAAAGAATATCTTCTAACATCAACACCATCCAGGAAAGCATGAGCTTGCCTAATAAAGGAAATAAGGCACCAATCCCGGAGAAACAGATATGTGACTTTTTAGACAGATAATTCATAGTAGCTGTGCTGAGAAAACATAAAGAAATTCAAGTTAACACAGAGGTAGATTTCAGAATTAGATCTGATAAAGTTAATAAAGAGATTAAAATAATTAAAAAGAATCTAACATAAATTCTGGAGCTGAAAAATGCAATTGGCCTACTGAAAAATGCAGCAGAGTCTTTTAATAGCAGATATAAAGCAGAAAAATAATTAGTGAGCTTGAAGACAGGCTAATTGAAAATACACAGTCAGAGGAGGAAAAAAAAGTAATCCTACAGGATCTGAAGAATAGCCTCCAAAGGGCAAATCTAAGAGTTACTGGCCTTAAAGAGGAGGTAGAGAAAGTGGTAGGCATGAAAAGTTTATTTAAAGGGATAATAACGAGAACTTTTAATCTTTTAGTCTTTCTACTTAGGATAAGAGTTTACACACAACAGTTACAAAATACTAGGAAACCAAATTCAGTAATACATTAGAAGGATCATTCATCGTGACCAAATGGGACTTATCCCTGGGATACAAGGATGATTTAACATATGTGAATCAATCAATGTGACATATCAATCAGCAGAATGAAGGCTAAAAATCATATGTTTGTTTCAATTGATGCTGAAATGGCATTGATATAATTTAGCATATTTTCATGTTTAAAAAAAACTCAAAAAACTGGGGATAGAAGGAACATAACTCAACATAAAAAGCCATATATGACAGACCCACAGCTAGTATTAAACTGAATGGGGAAAAACTGAAAGCCTTTTCTCTAAGATTTGGAACATGACAAGGATGCCCACTTCCACCACAGTTATTCTACATAGTACTGTATGTCCTAACTAGAACAATCAGACAAAGGCAAAAAATAAAGGGCATCAAACTTGGAAAGGAAGAAGTCAAATTATCCTTGTTTTCAGATGATATGATCTTATATTTGGAAACACCTAAAGACTCCAAAAGATGAAACTATTAGAACTGATAAGTAAAATCAACATAAAAAATCAGTAACATTTCTATATGCCAACAGCAAACATTCTGAAAAAGAATATTTTAAAATTCCATTTATGCTACACACAAATAAAATTAAATACAAAGAATTAACCAAAGAAGTGAAACATGTCTATAATGGAAACTATAAAACATTCATGAAAGAAATTGAAGATGACACCAATATATGAAAAATAAATATTTCATGTTCATGTATTGGAGGAATTAATATTGTTAAAATATACTACCCAAAGCAATCTACAGATTCAATACAATTCGTATAAAAATACCAATGACATTCTTCATTGGAATATTACAAAAGAATTCTAAAATTCATAGGGAACCACAAAAGCTCAGGAATAGCCAAAGTTAAAAGCAACAAGTAAACCAAAACAAAACAAAACAAAACACTGGAGGAACCATGTTACCTGACTTCACATTATACTACAGAGCTAGAACAACCAAAACAGCATGGTACTGGCATAAAAATGGACACATAGACCATTGGAACAAAATGTAGAACCCAGAAACCAAGCCATACACATATAGAGAACTCATTTTCAACAAAGGTGCAAAGAACACACACTGGGGAAAAGACAGTCTCTTCAGTAAACGGTGCTGAGAAAACTGGATAGTCACATACAGAAGAATGAAACTAGACCCCTATCTCTTGCCATATGCAAAAATCAAATCAAAATGATTAAAGACTTAAATCTAAGACTTCGAACTATTAACCTACTACAAAAAATGTTTGGGGAAAATCTCCAGGACATTGGTATGGGCAAAAATTTATTGAGTAATACCACACAAGAACAGGCAACTAAAGCAAATATGGACAAATGGGATCACATCAAGTTACAAAGCTTTCCATACTTACCCCACTTGTTACACATCACTAATTATTTGGGTTAAACTGGACTCGTTTCAGGCAGTTTGCCTTTGTTCAAGTATGTAATGAGAAACTTAATACTGTAATTTGACTTGAGTCATAAAACACATTTTAATATTAGCTTGTATTATATTTATTAAGCTTATTTTTGTGGGGAAAAACCTCTACTAAAACCTAGATAAGTCTAGACTAAGCCAGTTTAGGTGTATTTTGTATTTAGTGATAGATTGTATTGTAAAAATAGAGATAAATTGGGAAGATATATTGATTATGCTGTCCTGTTAAGGGAAAGGTCAGTGTATTTGGAAATTTAAGTCTTTGGTTTTTGTGTTCACATCATAGTGTGCAAACATCATTTATAGTTTGGTTTTGAGAACTTTTCTGGTATTAAGTTGATGGAGAATGCATAAAAGAAACTGAAGTTTTAGTTTTAGTTTTATATTTGTAAAGTAAAAGTTTGGTTAAAATGATCACTGTTCTTTATTTTATTATCATTTCAATAAATATATTTGGAAAAGAAAAAAAGCTTCTGCATAACAAAGGATACAATAAACAAAGTGAAGTGACAGTCCACAGAATGGGAAAAAATATTTGCAAACTACACATACAAGGAGCTCAATCAACTGTGTTGGAAAAAAATCCAATAATCTGATCAAAAAGTGGGCAAAATATTTGAATAGACATTTCTCAAAAGAAGACAAACAAATGACAAACAAGTGTATAAAATGTACTTAACATCATGATCATCAGAGAAATGCAAATTAAAACTACAGTGAGATTTCCTCTCACCCCAGGTAAAATGGCTTATATCCAAAAGATAGAGAATAACAAATGTTGGCAAGGATATGGAGAAAGGGGAACCCTCATACACTGTTGGTATGAATGTAAATTAGTACAACCACTATGGAGAACAGTTTAGAGGTTCTTCAAAAAACAAGAAATTAAGCTACCATATGATCCAGCAATCCCACTCTTGGGTATATACCCCGAAAAAAGATCAGCATATTGAAGACATGCACACGCATGTTTGTTGCAGCACTCTTCATAATATGTAGGCTTTGGAAGCAACCTAAGTATCTATCAACAGATGATAAAGAAAATGTGGTACATATACATAATAGAGTGCTATTTAGCCAGAAAAATAATTAGATTCTGTTATCTGCAACAACATATGCATTCTATGAATTGTGTCACTTCTATGAATTGTGTTAGCACGTCAGGCAGAATGTAAAGATAGGCAAATATCATAAATGTGTACTTTCACCTTTTCTCTTTAAGAGGATCTTACGCCATTATTTCCTCCATCTGTAAGAGAATTTGAGGAACTAACTACTGTCGAATAGCCCTATGGCTAACACAAATAAGAAAGATGAAGAGAAAGGACATTGACTAGGCAGTTAGGGTAATTTCCTTCTTTGTATCAACATTTCAGCTGTTTCTTTTGTAAGCAACAATGGTCATTCATAAAGAGTTGAAACTGAGAAAATAATAATAATTTAGTCATTTTTAGGGAATCTTCAAAGGATATATCATAGTTATTTATTTCTTATACAACTCATATGTTACTTAAATGTATATATTTTAATAAAATTACATGATTCTCCTATTCATATATCTACTATTACCACTAGATTCTTGGTAAAGTTGAATGTCTTTAATGTCTTTGATACTATCACAGCATGCTGTTTTTATAAATAAAGCCAGATAATTAAGAGAGTTGGGGGATTTCCAAGGTAGCTGGCTTGAATATACAGAAAGCTCACACAGTTTCTCAAAATGATCAAGCATTTGAAACTGTTTCTCAGCCAACATGCAAACAAATGGTGATAATTAATGACCATTTAATTTTTCATCTCACATTTTACAGCATATACTTAGTGACAGAATATGGGGACATGTGTTTGGCCTGAAGATATGTGTTCCCATAATGAAATTTATTAATATTTTTTATTTACCTAATTTGTAATTTATGGTATGTATATAACTTGTATCTTAATTTTGGGGTCACTGTTAAACATTACTGTTCTATTAAATAAAATCTGGTTTAATTGATGGTCTCAAGTTCATGAAGAATGCCACAAAATCAATTTCCTTGGTAGATTTTGGAAACAGATTGAGCATAGAACCTATTGAGAGTTAGGGGCTTTTTAAAATTTTTTTTTTTGGTAATGTATTTATCAGATCTTTTGATGGGTATAATAATTTCATTTTTACAGCTATGCTGCCTACTTTGCAAATCCCTGATTATTCTTAGTAATTCTTTAGTGAGACTTAATGACCTGACACTACCTTGATAAACATATCTACGAAATTTACAGTAGAAAATGTATATTAAAGTAAATAGGGATTTTTTAAATAAAATATAACTTTGAGTACTAAAGGCTGAATTCTAGCCACTTTTTTGGTCTGTTTTCAATTCAAACTGTTAAATTTTAAAGAATAATACACTTCTGTGATTGAAAAAATTATAAATGGGAATCCCTGGAGAAACATGGCACAAAGTATTACTTAAAGATTAAGTTATTTTCTCAGGAAAAGAACATTTTGCAAGCTATCCTTTTTTATTGTTTTCTTTTTCAGAGGAGGAAGTGCAGAGTGAAAGTATAGCAGGCTTTCAAATTCTTATAATTCTACACAAATTTTAATAAGTCAGAATATGAATAAAAAAGTAAGCATGTGAATCAGAAGAAGATTTGTATAGTTGTGTTCATCATCTATAGTTATTTAAAACTTTGGTAGAAAAGAGCTACTACATATATTTGAAAGTTTGCAATTAATTTTCTGAAAAGGGATGACTTTTATTGTAGAGTGTTAAACAAGATTTCCCAAAGCTTTCAATATATACTATTTTATTGTCACCATCTAATGCAAGTTTTGCCCATTATACTATATTGCCTGCCAGAAGAGGTAAGTGATTATGACTTATGAGCACCAAAAAATTTAATTCATTTAAACATCTGCTGATAGTCTAGTTTTAGTAGTCCTATTAAAAAATATTACTTATAGTTTTAAAAGCTGTGGACACTTAGGGTCTGATTTTGTTTGTTTCACCAGGCACTAAAACTACCAGATCAAGTTTTGTATCATCAAAACCAATTCATCCGTATTCTCCAGATTAGGTTTAATGAGTAAGTTGAAAGTCCGCCAAAAATATGATGCTTTAGTCACATTTTTAGTGTGAATGTCAGAAAATTGGCTCTAAATTTAAAGATTATTTTTGGATTTTTTATATAAGGAAAGAATATATAAACTCCATCCGAAGAGGAAATCCTCTCAAATTAATTAGCATATCCATATTGGTTTAGTTTGATCTTAACATTTGACTTTTTGTATTTGTGGAATTAGTTTTAAACATGCACAACATCAAATCTTACAACTTGGGAGTTTGAAACATTAGTATTTATATGTAATGTCTAACAGAGAAAAAATGTCTGTGTTAAAAGATAGAATAAACTTCATAAATTGCAACAAAATTCCTCCCTGCCCCAACATTGAATCAATAATAAAGAAAACTGTATTTACTAATGGAATACTGTGAGTTATTTTTCAAGTATTTTTTATCTGACAATTATTATACCCACCTTTCATCATGGGTTGGCTATATAACCAATCATCTAGGGCAAAATGTCTTCTTTTTTGCTATTTCCAAATAAACATATTCTTGTTAAGATTTCTAAATGCCCAAAAACATTTTTATAGTTCCATCACCTGAAAACCTTCAGGTTGATGGGTGCAGCAAACCACCACGGCACATGTACACCTATGTAACAAACCTGCACATTCTGCACATGTATTCCAGAACTGAAAGTTAAAAGAAGAAAGAATATTTCTGTGACTGAGAAATTTTGATTTGGGGTTGTTGGCTTATAAGAACTGGAATCTGACATCATTTTTCTTCGTTTATAGATTGATAGATCATAGCTAACTAGCTAAGCTAGATATTATATTAAAATAGATTTTAATTGAATGACATGCAATTTTCTTTGCTATCAGAACATAAAGACTATATTCAGTTTCTTAAAAACAGACACTGTTCAATCTTGCATGTTTTTCTGTCTAGATTATACAGTAAAGTGCCTGAAACACCATAGGCAGTAATTATATGTTGGATCGTGTAATAGCATTTTGAATTAGATTATTCTCTCCCTTCAGAAAGAGCCACTACATATGTCAGGAGAAGCTGATGTAAAAATAAATAAGGCACATATAAACAAAAAATGGTTTTAACATTCATTCTTCATTTCTTATACTTGGTTTGTGGATTTGTACAGATTATTTTCATGTTAATTTGCCTTTTGGTCATTTTTGTCAGAATGATGGAAAACGTCATCTATCTCTTACATAAAATTTCTCCCTCAGATGGAAGAAAGAAAGCTCTTCAAAGACTATTGAATTTGTTTTAACTGTTACATGGTCTAAATAAGAAGTGAGTTGATTTAGTTCAAAAAGTTTGAAAGTTGGTAATTTTCTGTAATTATATTAAGGTCATTTTACCTTTTACCCCATGATAGCTTTACCAAATTACACATTACTACATCATAGATATAATGTTGGAAATGCTGAAAGAAAAATAAAGTTGATTAGATAGAGAAGCGGACTTCAATTTGGATAGCATTGGAATTATGAAATACAGAAAAAGCAAAGACCCAAAGAGTGTGAAGTAAAGAACTCATTATTGATGCAGTTGTGGTATTGCTACAAATTACTAATGTCTGAAATATAATGAGACATACAGGTGGGAAGATTGGACATTTCTGAGTCAGAAAGATACATGCTCAAATTGCATTCAATAAAAGTTATGTCATCCAAGACATTTAGTCCATAATGGAGAGACCAGAGATAAAATATTGAACACATCTCTAGTAATGATTCTGTTCATTTGCAGTTACCAAAGTTACCCAGGAGTTTAAGTACATTTTTACAAATTCCTTGTTATTTTGAATTGTGTCTCTCTAATGGAATCTTTTCATAAAATATACCTTAGGCCTCCCCATTTTTTAACCACATAAATATGATAAATTATCATTTTTTTGAAATCAGGGGTTGAAATAATTTTACTCATCAAAGAGTAAAATGTATGTTGAAGAAGGATCTAATTTAATAGCCTAAGGAAACTACAAAGAAAATAGGAACTCCTTTGTCTTCACTTCCACCACAAGTTCATTCACTGTTGCATGACCAGTAAATCAGAGGAGTCCCTAATTCCCCATTTAATCAGAGATTCTAGAAAACAAACCTTGAAAAAAACAAAGCCCAATATCATAGAACTCTGATTTACTTTGTCTTGCAAAGAAAAAAAAAAATGATTTTATGTTTGGTATCATCCAAAGGAGCCTTGGTTTATGCTTATTTACAAGATGTGCTCTGTATTTTCAATTTAGTCACTGAAAAGCAAAGAAACCTATAGAAAACCATGCTTTCCTTTGGACTCACTAGAAGCAGAGTGCAAGTTCTGGGTGAGTAATGCAGATAAAAAAGTCAACTCTTCATTTTATCTATGATGCCAATTTCAAAGAATTAGGGCTTGTGGGAATTCACAAACATTATTAAAAGAAGGTGAGTTTGCCCTGGGTTCACTTTGTGGACAAAACCCCCAAGATAACCTCCCAGATATCCGGATGTGTGTGTGTGTGTGTGTGTATATACACACACACACATCCGGATATATACATATATATACACACCTATATATATAGGTGTTTGTATATATAGGTGCATATATACCTACATTACTGCATTATATATACATATATATACCTATATATAACTATATATACCTATATAGGTGTATATATAACCTATGTATATAAACCTATATATATAAGTGTGCATATATATACATACATATACACCTATATATGTGTGTATATATATATAAAACCTGGGGTTTTTTGCATATATATGTATATATATGATGCAGTAATGTAGGTTGGAAGCAAACAATATCTTCTTTGCATCAATTGGGCAGCTGAGGAATAAACATCGTAAATTATTTCCCATAGCTCACTTGATACAGGTGAAAATTTCTAATTCTCCTCCACAAGAACAAATTTACTATATTTCTACTTATTTTACCCTCTCCTAACAAGATATATCAAAATTCTTTTACAAAGTTGAAATGTTTTTGCTTACTCACTATTAAATAACCTCCTGTCTTATGATAGTCCGACTTAACAGGTTTTTTGACTTTACAGCGGTGCAAAAATACTTCAGTATGGTATTCAATATGTTACATAAGGATTCAACACTTAAAGTTAATACAGGCTTTTTCTTAGATAATTTTTCCCAACTGTAAGCTAATGTAAGTACTCTGGGCACGATTAAGGTAGGTTAAACCACACCATGATGACGTTTGGTAAGTTAGGTCTATTAAAAGGCATTTTCATCTTATCGTAATTTTAATTTAAAATGGGTTTATCAGGATATAGTCTCTTCATAAAGAGAGGAACACCTGTATATACTGAGAACTCATTATTGAAGTACACGTTGCTGGTGTTGTTAAGTCCACGTTGAAGGTTGGAAGTTGGTAAATGAGAAAATATGCTGACTAGCAGCACAGAAATTATTGTTCACCTTCCCGTCCTAGGAAAACTATTCTTCCATTAAAATTATGTACTTCAGCCAAGTTAGCTCTTAAATATTGGAATATGAAGTAATATTTGTTTTACAGATATCTTTTGTTGGTAAATAAATTGGATATCTTTCACAGAGTTCTTCAGATTCGTTTAGCTTTACCTGACTTCACAATCGTCAACTTTCTGTTCAACTCTGGCAGCTGCTGCTGTCAACCAATTGAGTATCCGAGACTGAACAATCTCCAAAGCGGCCTGCCATCTCTGGCCACTTAAAGACTCAGTGAAAGGATGTGTAGCAGGGCATGGGATTTGGTTCCAGTCAACTGCCAAATGGGCTCAGAATCATAGAGTGTTAACTCTCTTATGGGACAAACTTTAAATAATTTGGCATTGGGGATAAGAAGAAATGTGCAAATGAACAATCTTTTCTTTCTTCCTTATGTAGAACTGCTTCGAGGCATGGTTTTCTAGCAAAGTCTGGCTTGACATACTCTGATGACTAAGAAGGTGGAAGAGCCACATAAAGCCCGTGTCTCTCCAAGGCTCAGCATGAAATAGCCATTAGCGCAATAGCACATTACCTTATACTTCTCTTTTCAGTCTAGCCTGCCTCATGCCCTTTTCTCTTCTGTCTGCTTTACTGGGATTTTACTTCACTAATCTAGTAGTATTTCTGATTCCTAATCCCAGGGTCCATTTTCTAGAGTAGCTGGTATAAAATAACATATAGACTCTGATCTGAGAAATCATGAAATCTGGCACTTCGTCTATACGATCTGTGGGTATAAAACAATTGGATTATGTCATGGAAGGCTATGCGTCTCCTCAGTAAAATGTTTCTTAGTTCTGCCATTTCCCATCACTGGGGCTTGACTAATAAAATCAAGAATCTTATATCTATTCACCAAACATTTATTGAGCACCAGGGTGTTCCATTCAGAATGCCAGATACTGTGTCACAAATGTGGAGAAGATATGGCACCCCAAATCCAATGTTATGCCTCATATATATAATGGAGTACAAAAACAAACAATGGCACCAATTTCTACCACAATTGTATTTTGTTTTTAATCAAATCGAGTCTTCATTTTAATGACTGAATGCGTATTAGGAAATGTATACTTTGCTGAAATCACCTTGAATTTGCTCAAACACATGTAAAGTGGGTTCAGATAGTTTTGTTTTTAGAAACTGAGGAGATAGAGACTAAGAAATTCTATTACTCATCACAGGTCACACGGATGGAAAGAAGCAACACATGCAAATCTCTGACCACCAATACACCTTCTTTCTACAGCAGCTCCTTCTTTTTTACCCTACTTAAAATGTTCCCATTTAGAACTTCTGCTAAACTGTCAATTCTTAGGACACTGCAATCCTTATGTTTCAGCTATGGATGAATACACCTCGCTGTTCAAAATTGAAGCAGAATGCTGTAGTGCATAAGACCATATCTCATCTTGGACATGACAAATATCTGAGATCAAATTCTGGCTGTACAATTTTGTCAAATCCCTAACTTTTATAGATGTCAGTTCACACAACATAATTATAATGATACCTTTATTCACTCCCCAAATATTCACTGACTCCCTTCTACACCCCAGTATGTTTCCTGACACTGGGAATGCCGAATGAACAGAGCGTAACATGTGCCTGACCTCATGAAGTTATATCAAAAGGAATAAATAAATAGATAACAGTAAACTAATAAAATATTAATGTAATTTCAGTGATTTATTATCAAAGAGATAAAAAAAGAATAAAAAATGGTTTCCAAAAGTTTAATTGTGATGAGTAAGAGTGTAGCATGACCATTCATGAAGGTAGATAATCAAGAGGAGAAAAACCGGCTTCAGGAAGGACAACTGATACTTTCTATTTTGTACATATTAGATATAAAGTATCTTTCTCCCATTCCTTTCAATGGTTCCTTCTTCCCACTGTCTGTGTCAGCTGAGATTGCACTAACACTGCGAATAACTTCCTTGATTTGTAAGTACTTTCTTTTTTTTCCCCGTGTACATTCTCACAGCACGCTCTAATTTGTCTTTCACAGCATTTCCAAATTGTAGTATGATTATGTTTTTCATGTCTGCATTTCCTAGCAAATTGAGATTCTATTGGAGGCTGGTGGGTGGCTACTCACATCTATATTATTAACGTATTTATAACCATGACAGCACTTCATAGACATTTAAAAATATTTAACAAATGTCCAAGTGACATTTGCCATTAGAATTCTTGTAGTCAATTCGTGATCATCACAAATACCTTGGTCCATTTTTGCAGTGACCCTCAGCTCAGTTCCAGAGTTGTTTAGTTACATTTAGAGTAAGTCTAGATCATCCAATTCTGATCCTTAACACACTTTTGTGAAAATTACTTCTAAGTTGAGTTATCTGATCTGCAACAAACAGCTATCACTGAGTTCTAGCACAAGAGGATTCAATAAATATTAATTGAATGAAGAAGGAAGCAAAGCAGTATGTACCAGCCTTAAACTTCCATTGGTAAGATACAGAGTACCTCATATTTTCCTTGTCCCTTCCAAACAAATTAGTATTCCTACCCCTAAGTGATGCATATAATACATCTTCTTAACATCAGCTACTTATTCAATAATTCTTTCCATAGGCTCAAAATGCAGATGATCCACTGAGATCAAGAGACTTGCATTTTCTAGCTATAAATATACAACTTCTAAAAATTGTGCAGTGTTAATGTCAAACCAAGGACCACTGAACTCTAGAGATTCATGCATACAATCTAGAGTTTAAAATTTTTAAATGTGATTTTGAATGTTTACATTTCCATTTTAATAATTTCTAAACTTAGTATCAGATATTTTTCTGGAATAAAAAAAGAGCACTGGGACAGTGCAGTGGCTCATGCCTGTACTTCCAGCACTTTGGGAGACCAAGGTGGGAGAATCGCTTGAGTTCAGGAGTTTGAGACAAGCCTGGGCAACATAGTGAGACCCTGTCCTATACGGAAAAAAAAAAAAAAAAAAAAAAGAGACCCTGTCTCTACAAAAAAGTTAAAAATTAACTAGGCATGGTAATAGAGGCCTGTGGTCCTAGCTACTCAGGAGACTGAGGTGGGAGGATGGTTTGAACCTGGAGTTCAAGGCTGCAATGAGCCATGATCGTCAGGCTACCACACTTCAGCCTGAGCCACAGAGGAGACCCTGTCTCCAAAAAAAAAAAAAAGAAAAAAAAAAAAGCATTGACTCAAAAGTGCCCATTTGTGATTGCATCTTGCATTTGCAATCGCTGTATCACCAGTAGCATGTGGTAATTATAGAGAGACAACAGAAAAATAACAGAAAATGGCAGAATTCATATAGACCTAATGGCAAGTAAAGACTACTGAAGAAAGAGGTCACCACTCAGGGTCTGGGGTGGGTGGACAGCAGCCTAAAATTATTTTTACTAAAAAGAATCTGTGCTTACAAGCCATTGTCTTTGAACAAAATCCTGATGCTGTGTGAAATTTTTGAGACATGAAGTTCAGAGATAAGTAGTTTTTCAGCAATAGGTCTTAACATTGGTTGACCTTAGCAGAAGAAATACCGTCATATGCTACATAACAATGTGTTGGTCAACATCGAACCACATATACGATAGTGGTAAGATTACGTTGTATTTTCTCTGTACCTTTTCTATGTTTAGATACACAAATACTCACCATTGTGTTACAATTGTCTACAGTATTCAGTACAGTAACTTGCAGTATTACTGTTTGCTGCCTAGGAGCTATAAGCTCTTTCACATAACCTAGGTGTGTAGGGCCATGGCATCCAGGTTTAAGTACATTTTATGTTCACACAATACTAAAATCACGTAACGATGCACTTCTCAGAAATGTTTCCCTATCCTTAAGTGAGGCATGGCTGTATGTTTATTGGAGTGAGGCTGTTGCTGCTTGGCTGGCTTTCCTGAGTGTGTGACTGTCATTTGTTGGCCAGCTTTCAGAGGTATGTGTGGGGAAAGCTGTCAGTGATTGGTTAGAATTAGTTTATTACCAGTGCTGAGGGTTAGTTGTTGCTATGAGTACTGAATAATCAGTCATTTACAATCTTGAATTGGAGCATAAAAGCATTTCTTTTTCTCATCAGCCCTATTTTTCCTCCTAGCCTCGGGGATAGATTGTCATTGTTCTTATCGACTCTCCTTTAAGTTGATGTCTCTTTTGAAGTTGATTTTTAGCCTAAATGTTGATAAACAAAATTTTATTATATTATTGTTATTATTACTATTATTATTAATTAGTTGTTGACTCTTCTGGCAGGGCAATGCCTACAGCCTTGAAGGCTCTGTACAAAAGATGTTTAAAAGCTGCGAGTTAGCACAATGATTCTTCATATTGTAAGAAGAAACTGAAAAGTCCTTGGGACCAATGCTTTAAGATAGCCCAGGCTTAACAATGAAGAAACACCCTAGTGCCTGCCTGAGGCTATTTTATGTAGCCAGGTTACTTCTGTTTCAGGTCAGATATGAGATGATTTTTCCCCTCTTCTGGGGCATTAGTCCAGGAACCACATGAAGTTCAGAAAGATTATTCTATAATTATTTAAGCTAAGGAATTTAAATCAGTTTTTGTGTCCCTAGAGAAGTAGACGTAGTAATTACTCTCTCAAGCAAAGAGATAGAGTAATTTTTGAAGAATACCTGAGTTTCCCAAATCCCATTAATGAGATATCTTTTTTTCTCAGAATTCTGTCCCATCAGTTAACATGTATGCCTCCAGGAAGTATTTAACCTTCCAAATTATTTGTAAAGAAACACAGTCTTCTTAAGGAATGTGAGATTAATACATTTTATATAACTTAATGATTAACTCCATAGAATAATTTGTCATGGCCTGGAATAGGCAGTAGTGAGACTGTGGTGCACAAAAGAGAAAGGAGCTCAGGAGGTACAAAAAGTAAATGGAGCAATAGGTGTATTTATTCTGGGTGCTATTGTAAGGGCACAGTCACTATTACATTTAAACACATTAGTAGCCCCCTCTTCTAGAGCAAGAACATTGCCACAGTTTGAATGTGTCCTCACAAAAAATTAGATGTTGATAGAGTAATGATGTTGAGAGAGAGATGGGACCTTTGGGAATTGGCTGAGTCGTGAAGGCTCCTCCTGTTATGAATGGCATTAGAGCTTTTATGAAAGATGCTTCATACAATGTTTGGTTGCCTTACCCTTCTGCCTTCTCCCATGTGAGAACACATTATTCCTGCTTCTGGAGGATGCAGCCCTCACCAGACAACTGAAACTGAAGCTGCTGTGATCTTGAACTCCCCAACCTCTAGAACTGTGAGAAAGTAAATTTCTATTCTTTGTAAATTGCCCCATTTGTGGTATTCTGTTGTAGCAACACAAGGCAGACTAAGACTTCATCTTTATATTTATATATTTTCTGCAAAGAACATTACTTTGATATTGCCCATCCCCAGGCTTCAAAGATTTTCTCCTTTTTGCTTTTACTTCTGTAAGTTTTATATACATAAGATTTAAATTTTGGTGTATAATCCAGTTTGAGTTTATTTTTGGGTAAGGTCTGTGGTACAGATCAATATTTATTTCCTTCATAGTTTATCAATTTTTTTCTGCACTATATGTTGAAATGGTTTTTCTTTTGTCGTTATCCTCTTTTGGTACTCTTGGCAAAAATCAACTGGTCATATACTTGTGAGTCTATTTCCGAACTCTACTTTCTTCCATTGATCTGGATATCTATTCTTTCACCAATAACAGTGTCTCGATGCCTGCAGTTCTGTAAGTATTAAAATGAAGTACTGCAAATTCTCCAGATTTATTCTTGATTTTCAAGTTTATTTCAGTTATTCTAGCTAATTTTCCAGAAAAAAAATCCTGAAACTTTGAGATTTTATTTAAACAACAAACAATTTGTTAAGAGTCAATATATGAACAATATTTTTCAATTCAATGGCATGTTATATTCTCCATTTATTTTAGTTGTCTTTTATTGTGTTCATTGTGGGTATATGGTTTTAAATAAAGAGATGTTACGTCTTACCAAATTTATTTTTAAATAATTTGTGATTTTGGCATTTCGTAATGGAAACATCTATCTATTTATTTGTTTGTTTTTAGGGATGGAGTCTCATTCTGCTGTCCAGGCTAGAGTGCAGTGGCGCAATCAGCTCACTGCAGCTTCTAACTCCTGTGCTCAAGTGATCCTCTTTCCTCTGCCTCCTGAGTAGCTAGGACTATAGGCACATGTCCTCACAATAATTCTGTTTTTCTTTGTAGAAACATAGTCTTGCTATGCTGTCCATGCTGGTCTTGAACTCCTGACCTCAAGCAATCCTCCCACCTTGGCCTCTCAAAGCATTGAGATTACAGTCATGGAGCATTGTGCCTGGCTATAAATGGAATTTTCAAAATTTCTTTTCCAATTGTTTCTTGCTAGTGTGTAAGTATGTAGTTAATTTTTATACATTAGTCTTTCATTCTATGACTTTGCTCCCTGAACATATTAGTTCAAGTATCTATTTTTTGGTTTCTTTAGAGTTGTCAACATTCATGTCATTTGAAAATATTATTTTCTCTTCTTTCTCTCTCTCTTTCTTTCCATTTACATTTTTTATTTCTTTCAGTGAAAACTTCTGATCTTAAAATTCTCATGGTAGAAAGATTTTGCTAGCAAATACAATTTTTTTAAGATATAAAATATTCAGATTTGTTATTATTCTGTTGATAAAATAATTTGTATTTCTCAAGTAGCTTCATCATTTATCTCTAAGACGTCAAAATTGTTTTTAAAAAGGTGATTATAATATTATCTTTTTTCCTTTTCAGTTTCTGTAGCAACTGTAGTAAAAACCCCTTTAGCATTTCTCATGTTAGTGATTTTTGTTGTCTCTTTATCTCTTAATCAATCTAGCTAAGATTTATAGTTTTTTCTGATAGTTTTGAATAATCAAATTTTGGATTTATTAGTGTTCTTATTGTTTATTTTATCTTTATTGTTTACTACCATCCAAATATTTATTATATTTTTCTTCTTATTTTTAGAGTATTAGGTCATTGACGATAGCTGGTTCTTACTTTTTTTATTTTTATTTATTTATTTGACATGGAGTCTCACTCTGTCACCAGGCTGGAGTGCAATGGCGTGATCTCATCTCACTGCAACTTCAGACTCCCTGGTTCAAGTGATTCTTCTGCCTCAGCCTCCTGATTTGCTGGGACACCAGGCACGTGCCACCACACCCAGCTAATTTTTGTATTTTTAGTAGATATGGGGTTTCACCATGTTGGCCAGTGTGGTCTCAATCTCCTGACCTCGTGATCTGCCTGCCTCGGCCTCCCAAAGTGCTGGGACTACAGGCGTGAGCCACCGCGCCCAGCCTTCTTTATTATTTCTAATAACAAAGTTATTTTTTTCCTCTAGGTGCTACTTTAACTAAATATTTCAAATTTTTATATATTTTATTTTCATTTAACTTTTGTATAATATCCTTTGTGTTGCCTTCTGTGATTCAGGAACTGTTTAGAAATGTTTGATTTAATTTCCAAAAATTTAGAAATTTCCTACGTATTTTATTGTCTTTAAGATATAGCAAATATAGCACAACTATTATGTATCCATAAAAACTAAAAATAAAAAAGTTAAAAACAAGTATATTTTTAAAATACATAGCATTAGAAACTACTTAAATGGAAGCCAAAGAAAAATAATTTAAAATGTGGACGGAGAATTAGTAAACTGTCAGATAATTTTAATGAAGATAATATATGTATAATCAGATCCTCTAAAACAAAAGAGGATTATTTGAAGAAATAATGTCCAAAAACCTTCCAAATATATAAACTATAAAAACACAGGTCAAGTGATCTTTGTGAACTCCACGTAATAAAACATGAAGAAAATGACTAATATAGACCTATTAAAAGATAATTTAAAAGACTGTCCGTACAAAACGTTGATGAGCATGTGGAAGAACTGTTAACTTTTTATATGCTAATGTTGGATACAACCACTTTGGAACACAGTTTGACAGTTTCTTAAAATGTGAAACACATACCTCTCCTATTACCAGCTATTCTTGGTATTTATCCAAAAATAATAGAAGCACATGGCTGACCAGAACCTTGTACACAAACAATGATAGCAGCTGAATTGGTAATAACCCAAAGTGTAAACAACCCAAATATCAATCAATAGATGAATGAATAAACAAATTCTGTTCCATCCACCTAATGAAACAAAATTAAATTCAACAATTTAAAAAGTGAACAAACCATTGGTGAACAGAGAAACTTAGATTTCAAAATAAATATTCCAAACAAAGAGAGAAATAATAAATAATGAAATTTCAGCAAGAACTTTATCTCATCTGACTTTTGACAAAAAAAAAAATTCCAAAGCATGTGTGCTTCGCTTTAGTCTTCTAGTCTCTTTTCCTCTCAGAATTCATCTGAGTGGACCTCTAAAGTCCTAGCTTACTTACTATTTAAAATAAACCAAAATATACTGGATGCTACTTTAATTTATTCTAAATACTTCACAATACATTTTATATAATTCTTATAAAATCCCTTCAAACTATCTATTATACAATTCATTTAGATGAGTAGAATCAGATGTCCAGATTTGTGTGTGTGTGTATGTGTGTGTGCATGTGTGTGTTTGTGTGTGTGCGTATGTGTGTGTGCATGTGTGTGTTTGTGTGTGTGTGTATGTGGGTGAGAGACTATTCTCTCCTTCCTCACTTCCCTCTTTTCATCTCTTCTCCTGTATTTCATTTTCTTCCTTCCTCCCTTCCTCCCATCTTTCTTTCCTTCTTTCCCACTTTTTTCTTCATGAATATCTATAATGCTTGTACCAAAACTGTACACTGTGCTTCTGGTATAGCAGAAAAGGCATATTCTAGTTGGATGCTCAAAAAGACATCAAATAGTGATTTAAACAGAATAGTTAGAGGGATAGTTTTGTACTATTTTATATACAATAATAATAAATTTCAAATTCTACTCTAAGAATACAATTGAGTTCAGTTAACTAATAATCTCAGGTTTAAAAAAAAAAGTTTCCATAATCTGTTTTGTCTTTATTTAGAAGACAGCATTTTGAACAATTTTTTTAAAAATTTGGAACAATATGTCTTTTACACAAAGTAATGAAAGACTATGAATAATAGAAAGTGAAAGAAGGTAATAAAGGAAATCAATTTCGGGTACTTTCACTTGTTTTTCATTGTGAAAATGTGGTGTGAGCTTCATTTTCTCTCAAAAGTTCTGAACTGCAATCAAGAGTAATTTACATAAAAGACAGCAGGTAACAACATTTTGCAGCATATTTCCCTTTCATACAGGAAGAGAAAGAGAGAAGGAAAAGAAAAGAAAATCGTCAAAGAGTTTATGAGGTCGTTTCTGAAACAAAGTCGAACATTAAAAAACAGCCCTTGGCTTTTGATAGAAAATAACTTAAAGTTATCCAGGTTCCATGGAATGCATTTAAGGCAATATAGCAGATGGGGTATTGAGTAACATCTTGAGTTAATTTATTTTTGAAGTGCACAATGAGTTTTTATGATATAATTGAATTAGAGAGTCAGAAGGAATATCTTTCTCCTGTTATTTTATTGTTATCTTGGAAAAAGTATCAGAATATTTGTGCAATTATTATTATGATATGTAGGATACACACTTAAATCAGTGTCAAGCATATAATTTTAAAAATTTTTGTAGTTTAATTCTGAGAAGAAAGTATAAAGACAATGTGTACACTCCTAACCTGATGTTTCTGAGCCAACCAACTTGTTCAGCATTGAGTGAGGTTTTAGTTGATTGTATGCTAGATTTTACATTTGTTACTGTATTTGTAACTGAAATAAAAGAGCAACTTTAAGTTTGAAAATTAACTACAGGTACTGGTAGCCATTTTATTAGTAAAATTAAGAGAGAGAGAGAGAGTATGTGTGTGTGTGTTTGGAAGATATACTTACAATCTCGAGTGTCTACTTTCAGTTTCACTCTTGAGATTAAAAAATTTGGAATAATAATGCAAATAAAGCAATTTATACTGACAATCATTTTACTCGTGATTTATCATAATGTACTTCTTTTTGTAGTTTCGTTTAAAAAAACCTATTTTGAGAAAATCAAGTAATATTAAGGAATCATACCTTCAGAAATGCCTTTTTCCAAATTCAACTTTGCATTTAGAAAAATATAAGATAATGTATTTACTTTGAATAAATGTTATTAAAATCCTGTACACTGTTTGGAAAATCTTGGAAGCCAAAAGAGAAATTGTGAAAGAACATGCATTGCTCTCTTTTGCCAGTTATTTTTGTAAAATTACTTCCTAAGAAGAGACCCTAGAGAAGAAACCCTCAGTGTTCATAGTTCCTTATCTGGAGTAAGATTTTCCAGTGGATTATCAAGGACATAAGGTTTTCCTTGTGTGCAAAAGTTATGGTGAGAAATCAAGTATGCAGAAGCATCCACCATCACCTGCTTGGTAGATCTGAGGATGACAGGTAACTTGTCAACATACACTTTCCTTTCCTTCCGCTGTAGCAGCCTGGCAGCTCCTGTACACACTTTATTGTGCAGGTGCTTTCTTTTGGCAGACGTGTTCAGATAATAGAGCAATCCAATCAAAACATCAGTGAGACTCCCTGACAGAACATTTGCTGCTTTGGAAACATTTGCACTTACCATATGGCAAGGGCATCTTAGGCTATGAAACAGTGATTATTCGGAGTTTCAGTCTTTGAAAAGAATGCAGAATTTATTATGGTGAAAATGCACACATTTTAGAGCAACTTATAAGGTAGTTGCACAATTAGGTCAACAAAAAACATTTTTTGTGGATACACAATTGAGTGCTCCAAGAAATTGGGACTATCTTCCAAAGTTTTTTCTGTATCACTAAGGAAATATATTTAAATGTCTAAATTGCATTTTATTCAATCTAATGTACTCCTTTCTTTGTTACAGATTAGTTGTTTTCTCTAGCAACTTGAATGTTCCTGTCATCCAGATAGAGCATCTTGCTCCCTTTAACAGGTCAACTGGAGGCACTAGGGCATATTGTTACTTTTAGTCCTTTCTCGTGTAGTTTCCATAATAACTGTTGCCCTTCCAGTTGTCCTTGCTGTTTAATTGCCATACGTCCTCATGTCAGCACATTCATAACACGGCACAATTATCGAGTTTAAGGTGTATGTAGTTTTGTAGTCTGAATGCTTTCAGAAGAAAGGAGACCTTGATCTTATCAGTAGCTTGAGTCCAAATTACGTTTGAGGGTCTGACTTCTTGAGAGTTTTCTAGTGGACAGCTAATCGAGCTTAAGTGGATTCTTGTTATCCTCAAAGTGTGATTTTTTTTTCCTAACCCTTGCCTACTTCAGTTATACCTTCCAGTTAATGCTCATCTTGCTGTATTTAATTTTCATTAGTTCATGTAGATGCCAAGCATTTGTTTTTCTGTTAGTGAAAGTACCCACATTAAAATGGGTTACAAATTAATTTTCTCAAATAAACTTAAAAATCTTCCTACAGATCTTAAGGGTTCATTCATATTTTCCAGCGTGAATTCACCTGGGACCATCATATCTGATATTGCTAGCTTGAGGTCTGGAGGACACATTGGTGACACCATGAATGCTAATCATTCATTCATCTCTCTCTTTCCATATTTTGCAAGATTCTTCATGTTGGCTAGTTAAGTAAATGTCTCCTACCATAAGATGTTTTCTGTAATTAAGTTAGTGCCTACAGAATAACAATAGTTTAGAGTGAGAGCTTTCATCAAGCAGAACAAAAAATTAAATGAAGTCAGTCTCCAGTTCTGAAATACTTGGGCTGTAATTCACAAAAAGACATGAGACAGAAATTTAAAACTTTGACAAACACGACATGCATTCAAATTGCCTGTTCAATATGAAGAAACTGTACACTCATATACCAGGAAAACTAAATTTCTGGAATTTAAACTGTAGTTTGTCTATCACGTCTGCTAATGAAATTATTATATAATGTTTCCATGAAAAGTTTATACTTCTGGTAAGCATTTATTTCTTCTTTATGTAATTCTATTTATGTATTATATTATTTGTCAAAAAATTTTGGTCAATGCAATATTTGTGATTATTGAATTGGATTAGTTGTTGGATTAGTTCGACAATGACACATCGAATGTTTTTAAAAATGACTGTAAGGACCAAAAAATCAAAGAAAAAAAACCTGTAAATAAAATTTGAATGATGATATGCTTAACACACATATAGAACACCGTTGATAAATCATTTCAAGGAAAAACTAATCAGCCTGGCACACACACAATGAGAAACACGAAAATAAAACATATAGCATATGCCTTTACCAAACATTTCATTCAACAGGCTTAAGGACTCTTGTGTATTTTGTAAAGATTTACTGTCATAATTATGAGAAAATTGCATTTAGAAAATGCAATCAAGTATCATGATAGTTGATTAATGGATAACAATAAATTGTTCTGTTTTAGTACTTAAGTTCACTAGCTTAGGCAAAAGCATTTAAAGAAGGAGTGTGATGGAAATTCATTAGGAACCAGAAAAGACACAATGTGTATGCTAGAGATTTTCAGCACCCCAAAAGTAGGAAGGAGGAGTGATGGTTTAGCCCTTTTTCTTTAAGCATATAAAAGAGAATGTTAGAAACTTAAAATTTCATATTGCAGATGATAGCTCAATTATTGGAATAATATGTCATGGGAGAGCACGTGCAATGAAAACAATGGTCAGCCCCCAAATATGTTAACTATCCAAATAATGGTCTGTTTAATGCTTCGAAAAAAATCAGGAGTGTGTTTTAAGTTAATCTATTCACTGCTCTACGAAGTAGGCAATCCTGCCCTCCAATAGATGGGCTACAGTATTTCCTGTGGATCTGACCAAATCCTCTCAGGAAACACCGAAAAATTGAAACACATCTGCAGAATCAAAATACAGAATCCTGATCATGAAGACAAAATGCTGACCGGTGGTTTCCAGGGCATATATGGGAGGAAGGACTGAGAAGAAACTGCTTAATGAGTATGGGATTTGACTTTTGAGTGATGGAAATATTTTGGAACTAAATACAGGCTGCGGTTGTATAACATTGGTAATGTACTAACTTCTATTTAATTACTTACTTTAATATGGCTAATTTTATGTCAAGTAAATTTTACCTATTTTTTTTTTTTTTTACTAAATGCAAACTTCCCATCGGATCCCTACAGTAATCCCAGAATCAATTGTCCTTTCTGAGCACTGGTTTATTTATTTTTATTTATTTATTTTTTTTTTTTTTTGAGACGGAGTCTGGCTCTGTCGCCCAGGCTGGAGTGCAGTGGCCGGATCTCAGCTCACTGCAAGCTCCGCCTTTCGGGTTCACGCCATTCTCCTGCCTCAGCCTCCCGAGTAGCTGGGACTATAGGCGCCCGCCAACTCGCCCGGCTAGTTTTTTGTATTTTTTTAGTAGAGACGGGGTTTCACCATGTTAGCCAGGATGGTCTCGATCTCCTGATCTTGTGATCCGCCCGTCTCGGCCTCCCAAAGTGCTGGGATTACAGGCTTGAGCCACCGCGCCCGGCCTGAGCACTGGTTTATGTAGTACTCTTTCATGTGGTGGATACTCATGAAGTCCAATTGCAATCTTTCCTACTGCTTTCTATAAGGCAGATAATTCTCTTTTTTCATTTAAGAATTCCTAACACTTAGCACAGTCTCTGCCATTAAAAAAAGGGTGTCCAATAAAGAATACATACATGAATGCCATTTTATAATTTTGATTTTACTAGTTTAGAACCCTATGAATTTGTTCTTACAAATATCTGCAGTACTTCTAATTATATCCAAATTTCTCACAATGGAGCAAGCAATAATAGAAAATAAATGACATTTTCTTTTTATGTATACGGATTGTGTTTCATTTGATGCAAACATTATTTGTAATGGCATTCATTTTCAGAAACAGATCCATAAAATTGAAGTTCTTATCACAGTTTTCTATAGGCAATATTTCCCAGTGCAATGGTGTTGTATAAGTTTTTCAATTTTCAATTTAGTTATCAATAAAATATTGTTAGCCATACTCAACTCTGGATTTTCATAAGAAAGAAAACGTGTGTACATGTACATATAACTATGTGTGTGTATTTACAAATGTATATTCTTCTTAACATTTTAATTTATTTTTAATGTTAGGATAAAAATTGTGTTTTACTTGTTAAAAATATTTTCCTATATTTACTATTCTATTATTGATATTCATTGTAATACATAATTAAAAGTACAGGCACTGGAGCCAGATTCACTCAGTTTTAAATGCAGCTCTTCAATTCCTTAGCATTTGTGACTTCGTCCAAGTTTCTTATACTTTCTGTGCTTCAGTTTTCTCATCACTAAAATAGTTATACCATTTATCTCATCAGGATATCTACTGATTAAAGTAGGTAAGATAAAATACCTAAAATGTTGGAAATGACATGCAACAAAAATAACTATTTTATTACAAATATTACAGTTGTAACACACTATTTTTGAAAGTTATTTAAGTATTCAATTTTTACTATTATAAATGTAGCACCCTCCCAGCAGAAATTAGCATGGCTGAGGCAATATTCTCTAAAGATTGTAGCTTGCCTTGTTTTACCAGCTCTGCTTACCACCATCGTGAATGCACTATAATAGTTGGGATTCATTCAGTCCAGAACATCAATCCAAAAGAATTCATAAAGTGTATGGAGGATCTCTTTAACTAATTTCCTCATAAGCACAGTAAAATAATGTGTTCATGTTACAAAGTCACACAATGAAATGGAGCCTTTATAATAAAATCCACCTAAACATGACAATTAATTACAAAAGATGCACGGTATTATTTCAGAAGACTTTAGCTATTTCCTAGTTACATCTTATTATTATTATTTTTTTATTATTATACTTTAAGTTCTAGGGTACATGTGCATAACATGCAGGTTTGTTACATATGTATACTTGTGCCATGTTGGTGTGCTGCACCCATCAACTCGTCAGCACCCATCAATTCGTCATTTATATCAGGTATAAAGGAGCTAGTGAAAATAGACCTACAATATTTTCAAAGATAGTCTTTCTTGGATTCTGGTTTAGATTTCTTCTTTTTGATGACACAATTTTGTCTGATACCAATCTGCTCAGAGATTTCTCTTTTATAGGTTATTTTCTACATCTTAATCTCTGTTTGTGAACTTATTTTATTCACAAGCTATGTTTATTAAAAAATGTTTTTCAATTTATTTCAATAGTCATGTGTTCCTGGTGAAAATCCCTACTGCTGTATTTTTCTTCGTGTGGATTATTACTCATTCTTACTTCTGTTTCTCTAAGGCCCTCCAGCATTTTCATGCAATCTGCTCATTCTTTGCTTGTTCCTTTTTTCTGTACAGCTCTCATGTTTTGGGCTATACTGTGTTAATAGTCTTGTTCTCCCTCTGCTCACTCTCCTTTTTTGTTTTTTTTTGACAGTGAAAATATATTCCCAAAGTAACATCTGAGCAGGGAATAAAAACGTCTCCTGTTAAATGGAAATGTAAACATCATGATACCATTTCTGTGTGCAATTGAACTACTTCCTTTCTGTTCGCAGCCATGTTTTCCCCTCTTTCTCACTATTCCAATTTACAGGATTATGTATCTAGCCATCTCACATCCAATATTGGATAGAGAACAAGAGAACAGAATAGTATATTTATTTTTTTGCCATTTGGAGGTTACATAATGTAAATACCAGCCTCAACAGTCCTCTCAGATCCATCCTTTTATCCTGATATTTTATAGATAGAAAAGGAGAAAATATTCTTTTCTAAATTTTAACTATAAACATCTCACATACAACAAAAAGTGGCATTTATCTTGTTCATAGACATATTATTCCTTTCAGTTCTGTATACGACAGAGCTTATTAACTTTATTTCATAGTAGTAATGATACTCTATTGTGATAACAGTACTAGTCAAAATGGAAGCAACCTACTGCCTTATCTCATATTCGTATCTGTCCTTCCTGTTATTTATAAACTGTTGGCTTGCTTTCCCTAATTATGTTAATGATAGATATTATATCATTTTTCTCAGTACTTTCATCATGAATATAGAGAGTGTATACTGTAGAACATAAATAAATAAATACATAGATAAATAAATACTGCAAAACTAGTTCACAGTGGAGTTTATTACATTGCCCAAAGGTGAAAAATATATATATTTATTTTTATAGACAACTATGGGAGAATCTCATTAAGAACATAATGAAATAATTATATAACTCACCATAATGCAGACTCAGTGAGAGCCCCGAGCTTGTTTTCCTGCAACCAGACGGTCCCATCTGGGGATGATGGGAGACCATAACAGATCATCAGGCATTAGAGTCTTATATGGAGCATACAACCTAGATCCCTGGCATGCACAGTTCACTTCTGGTGACAGGTTCAGTCGTACTCTAAACTTCAGCATCACACAATATACCTTTGTAACAAAACTTTGTGTACTCAGAATATAAAATAAAAGTTGAAAAAAAAAGAAAAAAGAAAGAAAGAAAGAAAGAAAAAAGAACTAATGGCCTAAATAATTTTTTGAAATCCTGTTTCCCAGTTTACATCTTCTGTGGGGTATCTGCAGTTCTCTGTTGCTAAGGGATCTTGAACTGTGTCTCTGATATTTTAGAAGGACTATTTGCAATGATGGAGCCAGCTTGTTACAGTGTATTAGTTAGCATCACATAGTAGCTAATTTAAAAGAACTAAGAGGCTTAGTGATATGGGATCAGCCAACAATGTGTAGACTCTTGCTTGGAGAAGTTAGATATTTCATTATTTTTCATCAGCTGTGATGACAAAGTAGTTGGCTAGGGGAAGTATACTGGACAATAAATAAAGAATGATAGACTTGGAACACCATTTTGTTTTTGTTTTTTTTTTTTTGTTTTTTTTTTTTTGTTTTTTTGTTGTTGTTGTTGTTGTTGTTTTGCTCTTGTCATCCAGGCTGGAGTGGGATGATGTGATCTCGACTCACTGTAAACCTTCACCTCTCGGGTTCAAGCAACTCTCCTGCCTCAACCTCCCAAGTAGCTGAAGTTACAGGCACCCGTCATCATGCTGGACTAATTTTTTTCTTTCTTTCTTTCTTTTTTTTCTGTAGAGACGGGGTTTCATCGTTTTGGCCAGGCTGGTCTTGAACTCCTGACCTCAGATGATCCTCCCACCTTGGCCTCCCAAAGTGCTGGGATTGCACACATGAGCCACTGTGTCCAACTGGAACACCATTTTGAAATGACTAATTAATTAAATACATTTAGATAGTGCACATGGCTGGCTGCTAATATCAAAGAGAGACACCTCGGTGTTACGTGCCTCCTGAAGGAAGCAAAAAGTACTTATTGTAAAATATTTTTGCCAACATTGCACAGCCAGAAAAATGAACCAATGAAGCTACTCAGCTGCAAACATACATTATCATTCAAGAAGACAGCATGGCCCCAAGGGTGGCTCAGAGATTGGCAGGTGACCACTACATCCACAAGCCTACAGGGTGGGGTTGCCTCAGGGGCCCAGATGGCAGAACATCAAGCTACAGAGGTTTGTTTTCAGGTTTCAGGACCTGTTAGGTTTTGAACTTGCTTTGGTCCATTTTGTTTTCTGTCTTTCAGAATGGATGGATATATTCCGGGTCCATCCTGTCCTCGTATTTGGGAAGTGGATAACTTGTTTTCTAGTTTCCAGGTAAAAAAAAATTGGGGGACATTTGTCTTTGGATGGATCATACTCGGACTGTCATCCATCCTTGATTTAGATGATGAAATTTAGAACTTTTTGAGCTAATGTTACTTAGATGAAATTTTGGACTTAGAGCAAAGACAAGATTGAATTAAGACTTTTGAAGATTTGGCAATGGCGCAAATATATTTTGCATGTGGAATGGATATAAACTTGGGGGAACTAGATGGTAGACTCGTATGGATTGAATAATGTTCCCTCAAACTCATCTATCCAAAAATTTGAAAATGCAACTTCATTTAGAAACATGGTATTTCCTGATGTAATTAGTATTAGGGTAGAGAACACAGAGAGGGACACAGAGAGGAATGGCATATGAAGAAAGAGGTGGAGTTTTGTAGCCACAAGCCAAGAAATGTCAGGAGCTACCAGAAGCCGGAAGAGGCAAAGAAGGATTTTCCCTTCAGGTCTTGGGAAGGAAGGATGGCCTTGCTGCCACTTAGATTTTGGACGTCTGGCTTTCAGAATTGTGAAAGAATAAATTCCCTTTCTTTTAAGCAACCAATTTTCTGGTACTTTGCTACAGCATCTCTAGGAAACTGATGTAACATATGATAACTAATACAACATGTAAATTTTGAAAAATTGTCACCAACACTATAAATATTATG
The DNA here is from genome assembly GCF_002776525.5 of Piliocolobus tephrosceles. Lineage (NCBI taxonomy): Eukaryota > Metazoa > Chordata > Mammalia > Primates > Cercopithecidae > Piliocolobus > Piliocolobus tephrosceles. Next base: position 22,673,858 of record NC_045437.1, read on the forward strand.
AATGCATGTGAAAGTGAATTGTGATCCACATTTCCAATTTGAGAAATAGAAAATAACAATCTTTTTAATATGGCACCAAAACTAACAACAGCAATAAGTTCTTTATTAATATCAATCACTTCATTTTTACAATAATTGCATTTGCAAAGGTCCTGTTGTTACCACCACGTTTACAGATCAGGAAAACCTGTTTCAAAGGTAAAATTAATTCACTGAGTTCAAATAGCTTTTAACTTGCAGACAGGAATGTGAAATCTTATACATCTGGTGGAAAACTCACGCTCTTGGACCAAAATATTGTGCTTGTAATTGACTATGATATAAGCCCAGTCATATATTCAAAGAATTTTGCCAACTAAATTTGAGACCATGTAATGTTATTGATTCCATAATTAGTAGCTATTTCTATTTGCAAATGCTACCTCATATTTAGACTTTTATTATGGATTCTGGAGTATCTAATCTATCTGTTACAAGTTGAATTGTGTCCCTCAAAAATTCGTATGTTGAAGTCCTAATCCTCAGTATCTTAAAATATGACTTTATTTGGAAATAGTCTTATTTTTAGATGAAATTAGTTAATATGTGATCATTAGGGTGAGGACTAATCTACTATGGTGTGTTTCTTTATAAAAGAGGGAATTCAGCCATGGAGGGAAGATATAGGGAAAGGTGCAGGGAGAAAGCAATCATCAAAAACCTAAGTGAGAGCCTGGAACGCCTTCTTCCCTCATAGCCCTCAAACAGGGCCAGCCTGCTAACACCTAGATTTAGGACTTCTAGCATCCGTAACCCTAAGATAATACATTTTTCTTGTATACACCAGATAATACATTTTTCTTGTGTACACTAAAAAGTTTGCATTGCTTTTTACAGTTGCAAATTAATACACCACTCATCACAGTTTGCTGTTTGTCTTTAAATATTTATCGTATAAGAAGAGGAAGAAAATATGACATTATATGCTTTTCCTAATCATTGACATACACTCAGGTCAGTGTCTGTTTCAGCACTGTGGCAAGCTAATGTTTCAGAGAAAATTGCATTTCCTAATTCCTTTCTCAATTCGAATTTGGTAATTTTAATTTTTTTTTTCAGTTACACATGACACCATCATTGCCTTAACAATATTTTTCTTGAGATTAAGTTTTCTCATTTATTTTATCTATTATTTATTATTAATATTATTATTTTTTTTTTTACTGAGTTCCATTTTTGCTGCCCAGGCTGGAGTGCAACGGCGCAATCTCGGCTCACTGCAATCTCCACCTCCCGGGTTCAAGCGATTCTTCAGACTCAGCCTCCTGAGTAGCTGGGATTACAGGTGCCCACCACCATGCTTGGCTAATTTTTTTTTATTTTTAGTAGAGATGGAGTTTCACCATGTTGGTCAAGTTAGTCTGGAACTCCTGGCCTCAGATGATTCGCCCGCCTCAGCCCCCTAAAGTTTTGGGATTACAGGCGTGAGCCACCATGCCCAGCCAAGTTTTCTCACTTACACTGTTATCTCTTGAGAATTTTTTTTTTTAATCTCTATTATGCTCCATTCAATTTTCTTTGCACTTTCTTTTAAACGTTTCTTTCCTCAATCTAGTCCATGGTATTATATTGCTTCAATAAAGTTCTGCAGCCATTTTCAGCTATAGTACTTATTTGTCTCCCAGTAACTAATCAAGTGATTGCACATTCTAGATACTTAGAAAATGTTTTGGTTTATGATAATCGTTATAACTGCAGATGTTTAAGTCAAATCCATGAAGTATAATCAGCAATATATTTCATTTTGTTTTTCTCTCTTATCTATTCAAATAAGTTCTGACGGTTGAATGCATTCTTTCCCTGTAACTGGATAAAACATCAGGCCAGCCCCACTTGATTACCATTTAAGAAAACATCCTCTAGGTACTTTTAGAAAACAATTATTATAATTGCATACAAATATTTGTGGAATACTAATATTTAGTAGATATGGCTCTGGATACTTGAGCACATCCATGGTTAAACAGATACAAATCCCTCTCCTTGGGAAGCTTGAATATTTATGGAGTGGATTTTGAAGGTCTTTCCAAAATAAGGCTACACTTGACTACTTGGGTAAGGTTCCCAGAGGAATAAATGACTCATGACTTATGCACATCCTTTGAGCAGTTTTCTCTCCAATGGGAGTCATTAAATTAGATAAAAGTATGAATATGGTTCCCAAGTTTAAGTACAGTGATCAGTGATACAAGCTTGGCTTTAGGAGACTTTCAGGCCAGCCTGAACTCATTGTCCATGTTTATTATGGGTGATGGGATTGCCCTACAGGTACTTTTTTGCATTGCAGGTAAATAATGGGGAGTCTATACAATCATTAGTATCTCTTGCTTTACCTAAATTAATGTCTTGAACCAAGTAAAATGGTCAATACAGATACATGAGAAGAAAGTCACTTGACATTCTAAGGTAGAGCCTGATGGTTTGTAGAATTAGTTGAGCTGGTTGCGGGTAGTAAACACAGACTGCATAGTTCAGGTCAGCCCTGCAGATTTATCGTATCTTGCTGTTTGAAGTCCAGTTGGTAGCAGCTTTATTGACACATGTTATGAGGCAGCTTGTATGAGTTTGGTTTGAGCCCTTATCAGTCTAATTAGTCAGTCATCAATTGACCAGTACATTCACACACACACACACACAAAGTCCAGAATTCAAGATGTTCTAGAAATAAAGGATGGTTCTGTATTTTTAGTAGTGAAACCATTGATTTCATTCAATCCAGCCATATTTTCTTTTGACTAGGCTATAGGAATTGTGGCTCTTTTGCCCTAATAACATTCCTTTTTCTCATCAGAGGAGAGTGAGTAACAGCCAAGTCACTAGGAGGGGACCTTGTTTCAATCCTACTTCTAGTCACTAAGCCTCAAAGCTTTGAATAACAGTCAGAATAGTGGGGGACTGTTACACTTTTCCCTCTCCTACCACTAGGTGAGAAAGTTTCCTACCAGATTCCAGGAAATCTTCTTCATATTTCATGATATCATACTGTGTACCTTTTTGGGACACAGTGTCATCCAACCTGAAGTTCAGTGGCACAATCATGGCTCACCGCAGCCTTGACCCCCTGGGCTCAAGCCATCCTCCCACCTCGGACTCTCAAGTAGCTGGGACTACAAACACTCGCCACCATGCCTGGCTAATGTTTTCTATTTTGTGTAGAGATAGGGTCTCACTTTGTTGCCCAGGCTGGTCTCCAACTCCTGGGTTCAAGCCATCCTCCTGCCTCAGTCTCCTAAAGTGCTGGGATTACAGGCCTGAGCCACTATGCCCAGCCCATATTTCAAACATTGATCCACAAGGTTCTTACCCTTCCTCTTCCAGAGCCTTGTCGCTGACAACATCCCATCTTCCACCAAAACTTTCAAGACCCTGTGAAAGGTTTGAAATTGTATCATACTTTACAAGGCGAACATTAAAAAATGCTAGGCTGCCAGACTTGCATGGATTCTGGAAGATGACATGAGACTCTAGGGTCGTATATACAGGATGTTGATACTCAAGACAGAGAAGGCAGCCCATGTGCCCTAGGGATAACACGTAAAAACATAGATGGATTCTGTGCAGGCGGTGAGTTTGTACTATGTTGGAGGAAGCTTTGAGCTTAAGCATTCAAACCATTTACAATAGTGCTATCCTTTTGTTCTCGATGGAGGCATTATTTTTTTTATACTGAGCAGTAAACAAGCCTGCCCTTTTCTGTTGAAGGGAAACACTCTTTCTGTATTCCAAGGCTATTTTGTATACAAGCAGTATTGAAAAGCTAGTCTGTAACAAAGCCTGTCAGATTCTCTGGATGCAAGAAGTAGAAAAACATGAGTGATCCTTGAAAAAATGTCTTACCACAGATACACTAGCAAGCACTTGTTCACTTCATCCTTAGAAATATCACTGAAGAGGTAATTCTCTGAATTTTCAGAGGATTTATCTCTCACCCTTTGAAGTCCAGTTGTCTTGTGAAGTTCTCCAATGTAGGAGCAACCTTTTATTCATTCTGTCCAATAGCACGATGTCATCATCGATATAAAACAAGATGATGTTCTGGGAGATGTTCAAACCGCCTGGATAGCTTTGTATTATGTTATGACAGATGGAAAGATATATTACATAGCTCTAAAACAAAACCGTAAATGAAGATTTTTGTGCATCTCATGTAAATGTAAACTGTCTCTGATTCACTTTTCTCATGAGAATAGAAAATAATGTATTCATGACATCAATGCTTGCATGTTACATACCCAAGGATTTATGAATATGCTTCAGCAATAACAGCACTCTGCATAGCAACTGCAACCAGTTCTGCTTGTGAAGTCTGCTTGTAATCTGCAGTTCTTCTCTGAGATCCATTCAGCATGTGTGCAGGCCAATCTTGTGAATTCGATGGATAGGTGATAGGAACGATCCCCGGTGATCACTGCAGGCCTTCAGTGTTACTAATCTTTGTGGTTTCCCTTGGACACAATATGGGTTTTTAATATAGCACCTGGACTAGAGTAGGAGACAGTTTTACAATTTTGTCTATGGGCTTCTTCACTGTGAGAGCACTTCCCTTAAAGGGTGAGGACCAGACGTGTTTTTGTTTTTTTCCAACTGCCAAGAAGACAAATTCAAGTATGAATTCGGAGACCTGAGAAATGACCTCTGTGTTCTCATTCTCACCCCATGCGTGGTTCCTCTGTGATCTGGAAGTTGGCCAGGACTTTATTACTTGGCTCATGAAAACCCCCTCTCTATAAAGGGCCCATAGTGATTCTTTGGGTCTCCTGGTATCATGGCCAACTTAGGGACTCTGTACAGTGCAAAATCACCTGAGTGATTATAGATCTCCATGGGGAAAGACTAGGTTATAGATCTCCATGGGGAAAGACTACGATAGTGATGACAGTATAAATTTGCCACAATGTTACAGGAACCCATCTTAGAAAGGGCTCCTTAGGCAAATCTTTTTGGATTGTGAAATTGGCTTACGTCTGGGAAATAAGCCAGGGAACATAACTCTTTATGGGAACAACCACCTTCTGCTTCTTGCTCATCTGTTTTTGTCTTTTGGGGGTGTATATGTCAAACAACACCCTGTCGGTTGCATGTTTTGTACTTGGAACATCATGCTCTGTTAACTATCACCAAACTCAGTGAGGATCAAAGCTCCTCAGCTCCCCTTCAATCCTGCTAGTCATTATACTAATTAAAGCTTCCTGGTTTCTTCTGGTTAAGCACTGCCATCTGGCCTCTAGTACTCTGGGTCTCATCATTCCCATGGATATTAATGAGCCCTGATCTGTGATTGTGTGATTGTTTTCCTCACCATCAGCCCTGCTTTGCAGAGAACCACAACTGAACTTCTTCATGAAGCAGGTGTCCCTCTCATCAATACATTTCTAAGAGTGTGTCTGTGGGCTGTCCCAGGTGGGTAGAATTCTTCTCTGGTGGGTTTCTGGCCTTACATAATAATAATCCTGCATAATTCTCCTAGGCCTCTGTATCCCTTTCTTAACCGTCTGCCAGATAAAATGCAGGAATTTCCACTTTATTAATTATCGACCATCACTTTTTCCAGGCTTTTAAGGGCCAACCCAGCAGTGACTTTTCCCTTTGCCTGTGGTCCCGGCTAGCGTATTTAATCCAATGTGCTGAGAAAATTATTTTTCTAGTGTTACATTCCAATAGGCTGCTTGATAAAACATCCTCAAAATCCAGTTTTAGAGAGAATTATCTGGCTCTTACTAGCATCTACAAGCTAATTCTTGCAACTGCATCAGTGTATGGCCTATTTCCAAACTTTTCAGTGCCAGCACATCAACAGATAGTGTATTCTGTGACATGATATTAACCATTGTCCTGGCAGACAGAAGAAGCAAGAGCAGTTTCTGAGGGTGCTATACTTGCCTTGTCTAGGAAAGGTCTCTACAGCATCTTTCAGAACAGCAGAAATTCTATTTGGTAATAAGGAAGCATGGACCAACTCTTCAAGCTCTCACATTTCATGGGTGCCTGCAGATATAACATGCCCAGGGGAATCCCTTGAGCTGTCCCATCTATGTTTCCAGGTGTGGGACTTTCCCAGCCAGAACCCTGACCTTGCGAAACTGATCTGCCTGGTTGAGCACTTCAACATCTCTGGAATTGTGGGCCTATAAAGATCAATTATTTTTTGATTAGCTTAAAAATCAGCTGTGTCTACTCTTTCACTACAGGAAAAGAGGGCCTTTTGATAAGATATATAAGGGGCCTGGCTCTCACACCTCGTTATTAGCAGTTTCTTAGCCACTTTACCCTATGGGTGTTAATTCTCTACACTTCTGGGTTGGTCATGTGTGGGTACCCAGTGCGTTCCTTGTTGTTTAGCAGCAACAGGGCAATACTAGTATAGTGGAAGTCTGAAACATGGGGTTGTTGGTTGATGCTAGTGTGAAACTGGCCACTATGGAGGATGCTGGGCAGAGCACATACAAATTTGGCCACTCTAAAGCTGGGATGGGTGTAGCTGGGCATGTCCAAAGTGATTCAATAATGTTCCTGTTACAGAGTTCCCTGAAAATCGAACATTAAATTGCATAAAATAGTTAATTCCATTGACCGTAGTTTAATACACTTCATTTTCTCCCATCTGGTAACCCAAACCACACTTATTGTAATATATCTCAATCAAATTGAGAACATTCCTCAGTGGATTTAAGCTGAGACTAATTGTATCACATAGTTTATTTTTGATAAACAAACTCAAATATTAAAAAAAAAAAAAAGATCTTAAATCCCTGAGAATTAATTTAGGTTGGATTTTTAAAATCACCTTCTCAGGTTTACTTTGAAACATTTCTAATTCTTCCAACTCAGTTGTGAATGAAGAATGACCTACATCACATTTTTTTTTTTTTTTCCTAATAAGAGGTAGTAGAAATAGAACAGCATGTTCAGTCTGAAAATAAGCAGCCTGGCTTGTCTGAGTATATTTATAGCTGCTATATTATCTTTTGCTCTTTATGCTCAAAAGACTAGGGGTCAATGTATTTGAAGGAGAAAAAAGTGGAGCTACCCTGGGAAGTAAAGCTGTTAAGAGCAATGGACTTTCACACCACGAAGCTGCACAAAAGACATACATATTGAGACCTATCAAATGCGCCTTTAACTTCTGCATAGCAGGTAGAAGGGTTAAGAGAAACAATAAGGCAGTTCAGAAAGTAGCCTGAGAACAAGGCCAGGCAATCAGGTGTGCAGTGATAGGGCTCATAGTAGTCCCAGACAATTTCACACTGCAGGTGGAATGAGGTCTAAGAGATGAAAGCACTTAAGAAGAAAAGATGAGAAAAGGAAAGATGAGGAAAGCAAGCATTCTTAAATTCTGCAAGACACCATATACTTTATTTGATTTTAAAACGTCATGTACATTTTTACACCCATGATCACACATTTATATTTACGATACTGTATAGGTGACTGTCTCTTCCTCAATGCCATGCCTCCTTTCTACTTAAAAAGCCCTGATCTCCATATTGTGTGTCATCAGTCTGTGCTGCCTCATACCTCTCTGTGCTGCAGGCATCTGCTGGTTGCTAGTCACATCCCTCAGTTTTCATACATTTTAGCCTCTGTTTCACTATCACTCTCTTCAACATAACTGCTTTCTCGGTTCTGGTTAATTTTATTATCTAGAAAAATCAACTTTCCACACCCTTTGTGCTATGAAGGGTTTCTGAGTTCATTATATCTCTCTCCTCCAATGCTCTTTTCCATGTTGGCTCAGTCACCTATTATTGTGTAATAGTTTTGAATTCCAAAAACATACATTGTCCCATAATCTGTTTCAGACATCACACTCAGTCTAATGCTCATTCACACCCTGTTTTTCTCATTTACTCCCTGTCATACAAATCATTACAGGCCATCATCATCTATCATTCATTTACTTTATTGTTGTTCCACAACTCTTAAATATCATTTCTTTTTTTCATTGCTTAAATTGTATGAACACTCTCTAAATGCACCCTCAACTCCCTTGCCCCTCTTTTACTTTTCGATAGCTTTAAAAAGCATAAACACACAAATCATGCTTAAATACAACCATTTACCTAATCCAAGCCTACATTCTTTCAGCTGAGTGTGAGGAGCGAAAAAATCATTCTTACTAGTAGTTTTCAATTTTGTTATGACTATCAATCTCGTATATACCTCTAACTGCCTAACAGTTTACTTATCCCCTTTCTTAGAAAACCATTTTATACACTTTTTTGCTCCTCATGTCTATAATAAATCCTGTTCAGTCAATGATCTAGTTTTACGTATGACCCAGAAGGGAGAACAAACCAGAAGAGAGCTTTTAGACCTTCCTAAGATGTGGGGCCATATCTCAACATAGACACTGTATGTTCTTCTTGTCTTCCTGCTATGAGGGATGAACTCTTTGTTTTTTTCCTGTCTGGGACCAGATTCTGTTGTTTTCTTTTGTTTTTATCAACTTTTCCGTTCTTACTTTTCCTTCTTGCATCATCAACTTTTCTCTATTGGCTCATTTCTCATTCCCAAGAACATACTAATATGACATTATTCCTCTCATTAAAAAAAAAAAAAAAAAAAATGCCTCAGCTGGGTGCAGTGGTTCACAGCTGTAATCCCAGCACTTTGGGAGTCCAAGGTGGGTGGATCACTTGAGGTCAGGAGTTCGAGACCTGCCTGGCCAATATGATGAAACCCCGTCTCTACTAAAAATACAAAAATTAGCCAGGCATGGTGGGAGGTGCCTGTAATTCCAGCTACTCAGGAGGCTGAGGGAGGAGAACCACTTGAACCCGGGAGATGGAGGTTGCAGTGAGCCAAGATTGTACTACTGCGCTCCAGCCTAGGCAACAGAGTGAGACTGTCTCAAAACAAACAAACAAAACAAAACAAAACAAAAAACAAACAAAAATCTCTTTTATCTCCATTTCTTTTTCTAGAAATCCATCTATTCCATTTTGTGGCAAAAATCCTCAACAGGGTTTTCTACACATTTTCTTCAAATCCTCCCTTCTCCATTCTCCCTTATATACTCTTTAATTGGGCTTTTGTATCCATGCCTTTATTAGAATTTCCCAGATTCATTGATAAATCCATATTAATCTTTCTTGACAGTTAGCAGTCCTTTGACATTATTCTCTATTTCTTGAAATATTTTGCAATTTTCCTGTTTTCACTGAATTGTCTCCCTATATCTTCACAGTATCCTTTGCTGGTTCTTCCTCATAGTTAGAGCTTTATAATAGAGAAATGCCTCGGGTTCAATCTGGGGGACATATTTCTCTATATTTTCTTTTTTAGTGATTTCAACTAACTTCATGGTATTAAATATCTTTATTTGCTGAAATTAACAAATTTACTTCTCCATCTTACCTTTGGTCCACTCTTTTGGGGAAGGGAGAGAGCTACTTCATTTACTCTCTCTCATCTCATTTAATGGCTGATCCTTCAATCTCGATGCCCAGATCACTAGTTAGAGTCATCTTTTCTCTTTGCCCTCTTTCACTTTGCAAATCCTATCCATGAGAAAATTCTGATGGTTCCACTTACAAAGCGTATCCAGAATCTGTCCTCTTCTCATTGTCTGGATCACACATTTTCTTGTCAAGTTACTAACAGACCTTCTCTGAATACATACAAGAGTTCCCTCTTCTCCTACTTCCATCTTTTTCAAGCTTGAAGTCTAGTGCCAACAAAGTATGAGATTAATCAATTTATAAAAGAGGCCAGTTCTTACCACTGCTCTACTGGACAGTGTTTAGTCCCAACGTTTCACTTTCAGTTCGCTACGTGATTTAGGCTCCTGTTTGAATTGTTTTCTGCTATGTGTCTATTTATTGGCTCTACTCTGGCTACACTGACTTTTTTGTTTTCCAAATCACTAGACTTGTTTCTTCTCAGGGTGTTAGTGCTGAAAGCATCCAACACCTTGAATTTTCCTTCTTCTGATAGCTACAATACTTATTTCTTTCTCTCATTCAAATTCTTTGTTCAGCAGAGTGACTTGTTCACATAGTCTCTAAATATTGGTTTATAAAATAAACCACATTTTATAAATCTAAATATCTTAAAGTGTGAGTTAAAGCCAGATACCTCAAAATCCAAATGACTGAAAATCAAATGCAATACCGTGAATGAAGAAATAAATTTAGCAGTATATGATTTATCTCTATCATTTTTGACTTGTGTAAAATAAAAATACAAGTGAATAAAAAGGTATAAAGAGAAAATCAAAGCAGGATGTAAATAACCCAAAATAAACCTAATCCAAACTTAATTGAGCATTTTGCTTGCCTTTGCTTGGAAATGAGATGAAAAACCTATGTTAACACTGTATTGTTTAACTTATTAAAATAAATAATGGTCTCTTATCTAGATCACAGAATGTTAGCTATGCAAAATTCAGTATTCTCCTAGATTTTATGTTGCTTCCATAAGAATTGATAGAGTAAGAAAATATTAAGAAAGACTTGTACTGAATGTTGTGACTCATGCAATGGTTAATATCATAAGCCATCATAGAAGGGGCATTGTTTTTTTTTTAAAAAGAGAGAGAGACAGAGAGATAACAAATGTAACCAGAAAGCCAAGGAGAAATATGTACAAACAAAAGTGAGAAAAACATTTAACAATGTTTTTAAAATATTAATCACGTAAACAATTAAGTTGTGATGTGTATCTGTTGGTTAATGATTCTTGACTTGGATATAGAAAATGTGCCCTAGAGCATTCCTACTACTAGGAATTTATACACTGAATGGAGATATTCTGTGCTGTCTATGTTGCCATCCACAGGTTACATGTGGCTATTGAACACTTAAAAAAATAGTTCTAGTGCTACTGAGGTATATAGTTTTAATTTTATTTAATTATAAAAAATAGAAGTGTACATTTATATAACCAGATAGGATTAGTAGCCACCATATTAGACAACACAATACTAGAATACCTGCTTTTGAGAAAAAAATAATTGATTGTAAAGTAAAGCTTTAAAAAGCTCTATGTAAAAGCAAAAGCTTCTATGAAGTCTAAGAGTGTGTCACTTTAATGTAAGTTAAGATTTACAGCAGTAATGAAAGCATATAAGCATGTTCTTTAAGGATAATTGTTTTTCTATTGTTCAAATTTGTCTTGAATTTTAAATATTTTCTTTAGCAAATGGTCACAACCTAAACTAGCAAGACACAAAACTCTGATTCAAATTACCAAAGCATCACCAATAAGTAAGCAAAATAAGCAAATACGAGATGAAAATGCATTAAACAAAAATCATTGCTTAAATTATTATTTTTGGGTTGAATATATAATTAAAATTAGAAAAATACTTTAAGATATCGGGGTTACTCTGTCTTGAGGAACTGAGACAGCAATGTTGAGGTTAGATTGGGTATAAGAATATTGAAAATCAAATAATCTACTGTGTCACTTTGTATTCTACCTTCCTATGGTTTGAAATTGTCCTAAGGTTCATGACAATAAATATCCTCAAACTATGCTTTATTTGATGCCACTTGCCTGTTTAAATAATGAAGGTTTGGAAATTTAGCCTGACATTTACCAATTTATTGAAGTATATCAGCAAATGGATTAGATTTAACTCTTATTCATCAAAAGATAACCAAAGACTATTCAATTAATCCATATAAATGCTAAATTTTTAATCTTTTCATATGTTATGGTATTTCTAGAATATTGCATCTCTCCAAAATTGTTGAAATTGAATCCTTAATGTGATTCTATTTGGAAGTGGAGGCTTTTGAAAGTTGATTAGTTTCATGAATGGGATTAGTGCCCTTATTAAGAAGACCCCAAGGATCTCTCTTGTGCTGTTTCTGTCATGTGAGGATACAAGGAGAAGATGGCTGTCTATAACTTGAAATAGGGCTTTCACTAGGAACTGACCATGCTGGCACACTGATCTTGGATTTCCAGTCACCACAATTGTGAGAAATAAATGTTTGTTTTTTAACCCACTCAGACGATGGTACTTTTCTATAGCAGCTTGTATTAGTCTGTTCTCACACTGCTAATAAAGATATACGTGAGACTGATAATTTATTAAGTAAATAGATTTAACAGGCTCACTGTTCCACATGGCTGGGGAGGCCTCACAATCATGGAGGAAGGCAAAGAAGCAGGAAAGATGAGAACCTGTGAAGGGGAAATCCCATATATAAAACCATCAGATCTCCTGAGATTTATTAATTACCACGAGAACAGTATGGGGGAAATTGCCCCCATGTTTCAATTATCTCCACCTGGCCTCATCCATGACATGTGGGGATTATTACAATTCAAGGTGAGATTTGGGTAGGAACAAAGCCAAACCATATCATTCTGCCCCTGGCCAATCCCAAATCGCATATCCTCACATTTGAAAACAAATCCTGCCCTCTTAATGGTCGCCCAAAGTCTTAACTCATTCCACATTAACTCAAAAGTCCCGAGTCTAAAGTCTCATCTGAGACAAGACAAGTCCCTTCTGCCTATGAGCCTGTAAAGTCAAAAGCAAGTAAGTTACTTCTTAGATACAATGGGATTACAGGCATTGGCTGAATACGCATGTTTCAAATGGGAGAAACTGACTAAAACAAAGGACCTGCAGGCCCCATTGCAAGTCCAAAGTCCAGAGCAGCAGTCAAATATTAAAGCTCCAAAATGATCTCTTTTGACTCCATCTCTCACATCCAAGTCACGCTGATGCAATAGGTGGGTTTCCATGGTCTTGGGCAGCTCGCCCCTGTGGCTTTGCAGCCCCCTTCCTGGCTGCTTTCATGAGCAGGCATTGAGTGTCTGCAGCTTTTCTAGACATACGGTGCAAGCTTTCAGTGGGTCTACCTTTCTGGGGTCCATCTTCTCACAGTTCCACTAGACAGTGCCCCAGTGAGGACTCTGTGGGGACTCCAACCCCACATTCCTTTCTGCACTGCCCTAGCAGAGGTTGTCCATGAGGGCTCTGACCCTGAAGCAGACTTCTGCCTGTATATCCAGGTGTTTTCATACATCTTCTGAAATCTAGATGGACATTTCTAAACCTCAATTATTGACTTCTGTGCACCCACAGGCCCGACACCATGTGGAAGCTGTCAAGGTTTGGGGTTTGAACCCTCTGAAGCAATGGCCTGAGCTCTATGTTGGCCCCTTTTAGCCATGACTGGGATGCAGGGCACCAAGTCCTGAGACTGCACAAAGCAGCAAGGCCCTGGGCCTGGCCCGTCAAACCATTTTTTTCCTCCTAGGACTCTGGACCTAAGATGGAAGGGATTATTGGGAAGGTCTCTGACATGCCCTAGAAGCGTTTTTCCCATTGCCTTAGTGATTAACATTTGGCCCCTCATTACTTATGAAAGTTTCTACAGCCAGCTTGAATTTCTCTTCAGAAAATGGGATTTTCTTTTCTATTGTATTATCAGGCTACAGATTTTCTGAACTTTTATGCTCTCCTTCCCTTTTAAACATAAGTTTTAATTTCAAACCATATCTTTGTGAATAGATAATACCGAATGCCTTTAACAACACCAAAGTCACCTCTTGAACACTTTGCTGCTTAGAAATTTCTTCTACCAGATGCCCTAAATCGTCTCTCTGAAGTTCAAAATCTCTAGAGCAGGGGCAAAATGCCACCAGTCTTTTTGCTAAATCATACCAACAGTCACCTTTATTCCAGTTCCCAAGCTTTTCATCTCCATCTGAGATGAGCAGCATTTGGTCAAAGCCCTTCAACAAGCTTCAAGGAAGTTCCAAACTTTTCCACATCTTCCTGTCTTCTGAGCCCACTAAGTCTCTAGGAAGTTCCAATCTTTCTCACATCTTTCTATCTTCTTCTGAGCCCTCCAAACTGTTCCAACCTCTGACTGTTACCCAGTTCCAAAGTCACTTCCACATTTTCAGATATCTCTACAGCAGAGCCCCACCCCCAGTACCAATTTACTGTGTTAGTCTGTTCTCATGCTGCTAATAAAGACATACACAAGACTGGGTAATTTATAAGGCAAAGAGGTTTAATGGACTCACAGTTCCACAAGGCTCGGGGCACCTCACAATCATGGCAGGAGGCAAAGGAGAAGCAAAGGCACGTCTTACATGGTGGCAGACAGGAGAGCTTCTGCAGGGGAATTCCCACTTATAAAAACATCGAGTCTTGTGAGGCTTATTCACCATCATGAGAAAAGTATGGGGGAAATTGCCCCATGATTCAGTTATCTCCACCTGGCCCTGCCCTTGACATGTGGAGATTATTACAATTCAAGATCAGATTTAGGTGAGGACACAGCCAAACCATATTACAGCCAAAACTGACCAAGACACCAGGCAAGATAGTATGTCACTCTGAAATGAGATGAACGATTCTATCTAAATATGTAATGTGAGCGAATATGTTAGGTAGGAAGGAGAAAAAGTCATCTGATTAACAGAGAATCTGAATGTCTTTTTTTAGTTTATAACAGAGGATTGAGAATTATCCCAGGGGATTTGTCATTATTGCATTATGATATCATGCATGTGGGTAGCAAGACAGGTAAAGTTCTCTACACATTCTAGAGGGAGTTTTTAAAGTTCTAGCCACTCTGGGCCATGGGGATTCTCCAGTTAACAGAATTCAGGCACATTTGCACAGTTAAAGCAAAGGTTTCTTTTATCATATTTCAACTCTTTGTTTCTCATAAAGTCTAATTCTTGATTTTAGTCCTTTATTAGCACACTTAAATATTGCAAACTACACCATCTTATACTGAAAATGATCCAGCACTCAAATAATGGTCATCTACCACTTGATTTTTGAATTAGAAGAAATCATATGCTTTGGGGAAAAAAGTCAGCTATTAAATTAATTTGGTTGGCTGCTGAGAAACTGCCCTCAGCTGCCTTGTGCAGAATTAGATAAGAAACAAGGAAAATGACTCCACTCTTTTCAGTCCCCTTATCAACTTCTTATCTGATCTACCCCATTAACTCTTCTTATAGCTCACTGTTAAATCCTATTTTCTATTTAACACTGCGGCATGGCTGCAATGTTTTGATGGATATCATTTCTGGGGACTACGGCATTTAAAAACGATATTATTCTAAATTACTTTTCTGTAAATATTGACCTCAGTTGAATACCTGAGCTGCCACTTTTTGAATTTCTCTTTAATCAAAACTGCAACTAACATGGCTACTGAAGAAAGTACCTCAGCGCCAGTACAGACTTAGCTCTAAATTTAGGCTTTCACTGGAAAGAACTCAACATTAAGTTTCAGTGGGTTGTTTTCAGAAGGGTTGTGGGAGGGCTCAGGAATGGCTGTAGGGGTAATGAACATGTATTTATTAGGAGTGGTAGCTTGAACCTGTGGAACAAAAGGGGTGCCTTGGGGACATGTGAATGTTCTCATTAGGAGTGTACATTTTAAGAGTACAAGTTCTATTCTAACACATTTTTGGGAAAAACACAAATCTTTGTCGTGCATTTTTTTTTTTTTTTTCTGTAGCTACTTTACTTATGCCTGCCAAAATCTCAGCCAGAAATTTCTAATGTGCTAAATGAGTTAATCTCTGAGGTTTCTTCCACCTTTAAAATTCTACAACTCTGTGGCAACTATTACCGCAAATGTGTTCATGGTTATAGTTTGTTCCCTAAAATAAAAATGGAATCAAACAGATGAAGATCCAGGGGTCGCAGGAAAAAGCAAAATGACTAACTGTATCAACATGAGGTGCATTGTGTCCTTGCTCAATTATAAGGCAAATTTTCTGGAGTAATTTGCTGTCTACTTATCTTTGTGTATAGAAATCCATGTACTCTGTGTGTAAAATAACTAATTTTACCCCAGGGAATTAAAAGCATATTAGTCAAGAAAGCTATGAAGTATGATGACTAAAATTATTTCACTTTACTTTCTCAAGTTTGTGTCAATTAACACTAACTTTATTAATTGAAGATTAGCTGAAAGTTATAGCTACTTGACATTATGGAAGGTAAGATTGAAATAAGCCATAGCACCTTTTTTTAAATTAATGCACTTGAAATTTTGATGTGCGTAATGGGAGTGTTTTTAATGAATTATATATTTATATATATGAAACTCAGGAAATAAAATCAAACATAAGAATTTTTAAATGATCTTTATACATGTTATTAGTATAATTCTTAGACTTTCTGCTCACTGAGAGAACAAATGAATTTAATAAAGAAGCAAATTAAGAAGTTAGATGTGCATTGCAAATATGACAAGATGTTCAAACAAATATTTAAAATATAGATATAATTGTTTTCATACTTGTTTTTTCACGTTTGTTTTCAATTATAAAAGGAAATATAGAAGCAAAATGTTGACAGTAGCTCTGTACACTAAGTGAAATAGCCTTAACACAAATGAAATGATGTTTTAGCTGTACACATATCTTATGTATGTGGCTTGGTTTATGAAGTCAGTTGATGCTAAATCCTACTTTTCCCCATTGACTCAAATTGATCTTTCCCAAGTAACCACCCATTTTAGTCATTTAAACATTATTTAGAGGTCTGAATATACAAATGTAATCACCCTCTAGAGGAAAACTGCTATCAGGGTGATGAGAAGCTGTAAGCAGAGACTGTATAGAGATTGCCTGAACTCTGAGTACTGAAAAGGCAGAGGACCTTTAACAAAGGTGATTGAAAGCTGAGGATCATGTATTAGAAGTGAATTTACACAACCGACTTTAGTTCAAGGACTTGTAAATCCCACTGCTTAAAATTTTATTCTTGGTCAGGAACACAAACATTATCAATATAAGTTCTTTTGCAGTGGGCGATGGAAGCTTCATGGACAGAAGAACACTGAGTTATCAAAGACTGTGCCTTCTCACTCAAATTGGCAGGACAAGAAGCTGTGGACTCATACCTGGGGCTGCATGTCCAGCGGGAAACACACAGTAAATGGAGGAGCATAGATGGGCATCCTCTGCTCCTCCTATAAGTATCTGTATCATCACCTTACATACTAGACTTTCTGTACCACTGCCCAAACAAACAGCACTGGTGGCAGTGTGTGAGGGGGGTGGGGGGTGGGGTACTTCACATCACTACAAATACCACCTACGATGCTTCTTCCTCACTTTCCACCAATTAGACCCAAACTTGTTCAGAATCATTTTCCCTGTACAATGATACTGATTACAGGAATATTTATGTCAGGATAAAATTTTTAATCTTCTCTTTAAATGAATTGTTTGGCCAATCTGAGAGGAAATGAGATTCCTGGTCTGCTGAAAACAAAGAAATGAGAGCAGAGGGGGACGGAATTCTAAATGTCCATACTGTATACACAGTTCCAAAATAGAAAAGGAAAATATAAATATTTCTAGCGAGCAAATGCTCCACATAAAATGTAAATGCCTTCAGACCAACATCTGCTTTAAGTTCAACTGCTTGCCTTATCCCGCTCCCACTAACACAAAAGCAAATCCTGCCAGTCCAAATATGCTGACAACTTAACCAGAACATGCTGCAGGGACATACGTTCTTGAGAGGGAGTTTCTGGATTTGAAGAATTCTGATACCAAGAAAAGCCTCGTAGTCAGCTACGTAAGTCAACCATTCCATTTATTCTTTTATATGTAAGTAGAAACACTTGAATACCATTAATTGCACAAAAAGAAAAAGTCAAAATGAACAACAGGTAATTTGTCTAGAGAAAACAAATAATATCGGCAAAAAGAAATTTTGGAGGGAAATGGAAACTCTTCATCATTATTCAGGCATAGTTGATATAATATTGACTTCATTAAAATATATACTGTCCGTTATTGCAATGGAGTCACTAAGGAAATTTGAATTCTTGATGATTATTTTTAGAAAAATTCTTACATCCTAAATTATATACAGCCAAAAGCAATAACAATTATCATTATTTGTTTTATTTGCAAGCTCTTCCCCTTTTAAGAGCTTTATCTAATAATGAGAAATCCATCAAAGTAGAAAATATACTTTATATCAGGAAAGTGGAAGGCATGTTTTATAATCTCATTAATTAAGATTTTTTTATTTGCAAATATTGGACTCCTGAATAAAATATGTCAAATGCTCTGAGCCATCAAAGCTTAAACTTATTTCACAAAAATTATATTTATAAAAATACATGATTTTCCAGCTTTTACTGGCCCAGCACATTTAGGTTTCAAAAACAAAAAAGCTGGAAATAATTCAGAAAGTAGTGAAAAATTAACAAATATTATTATTCTCTTGGATGAATGTGTTTTATCAAACATTAATATAATGTCATATTTCATTTGAAAAATGAATATTGATGCAAGTTTTTGAAGATATGTAATATTAACTTCTTAGAACAAGTCAGTTTTAAGTAATATTAAATGTATGTATGTTATGAGTTGAACTGTGTCTCACAAAACTCTTACGTGAAGTTCCTAAGCCCCAGAATTTCAGAATGTGACATTATTTGGGAATAGGTTCTTTGCAGATGTAATTAGTTAACATGAGGTCATTATGGTGGGCTGTAAGCCAATGTGATTGGTGTCCTTATACAAAGGGGAAATTTGGAGACAGACATGCACAGAGGAATGATGATGTGAAGAGAAAGGGAGAAGATGGCTGTTTACAAGCCAAGGAGAGAGGGTTGGAACAGATCTTTCCATTAAAACTCAGAAGACACCAGTCCTGTAAATGGCTTAGTTTCAAACTTGTAGCTCCCAGAATTGTGAGACAATAAGTTTCTGTTATTTAACCTACCCAGTGATAACATCAGCAAACTAATAATATGTATGCAATAAATTATAAAATATAAAATAGATCGCAATATACATATTATAAATTATGATAAAATATAATGCCTAAATGATTTTTATAATACTTTTAATGCTATCAAAAGCTTTCATGTTCCATCTTCAAATAAACACTTCAAAACATGACCAAATTAATCAGAAACATAATGATGAAATAACCCATTTTATTATCTTTTTGATTTTTTAAAATTTACTTATACATAACTTTTTGCAATGGCTAGGATCTACAGTAGAATTTTGAATAGAAGCTGTGAAAGAGGAAATATCTTGTTATTATTCTCATTTGTAAATAGTTCAGATTTGGGGCAGTAATTATGATATTGGCTGAGTGGTTGGTACATATTAGTCTTATATATTAATTTTATATAAGCGCATATATATGTAAAATGTTGTATTTTTATTAATCTATGAAGATTGAATTTTAAAAGTATACCTTACAGTTTAAGAATCTGCCAGGTTACAGTAATGCACACTATTAAATTTTATCTCCATAGAGTAGTAGAAATACAATCTTAAATCATGTTCAGATAGGAACAGAAAAACAAAACTCAACCAAAAATAACTACCACGAACAATATCTATTTTCATGTTTATAAGTACAAAAACATCCATATTTGTATTGCCTCAAAGGTAATGGTCAACTGTTGTCAATAGCAATAAAAATAAACTTGGTTTTAATAATCTGCAATATGATAAATATCAACTACTTTTGTTTTTACCATGTTTCTAAGAGTATACTAGACACATTTTAACTAAATAAGTGAAATGTCTTTGATTAAATAAATAATCTTACAGATTTCTTCCGGTGTTCTGGGGTTGATACTTTCCTAACATATTTTTCTGTCTCTAATTTAATTTTTTTAATATTATAAAATTGTATAAGTGGAACAGGATGAGCAAAACATGATCTGTGTATCTCCAAATCTTTATTATTTGCTTACATGACTTATTCACAGCAGATTATTCCAACTATGGCTATAATTATTATTGAATGCATCTCACATTAAATTTTATGAAATTGTTGAAATTAAGCTTATATAAAATTTCTGTCTATCGATTTATCTGCATATCTACATACCCAACTACTCATTATCTATGGTTAGGTTATAAAATGAAGAGGAGAAAAATTAATGTGAATATAGAAAATACAGTAACTTCTTTGCAAAGATTAATCACCCCAGCTTAGGTTAATTTTTTTTAAGTGTGTGTGTATTGTGTGTGTGAGTGTGTGTGTCTCTGTGTGTGTGCCTGCTTGTGATTTTTTCTTGGTCTTTTGGCATAACCTACATTTGTTAAGAAAACCTGATGATAAATTAATTTTAAATTATTACCAGCTCCCTGAATTTGTATGCCCTGATGTAGGTTTATTAGAAAATGAAGCTATACACCTTCGGTCTTCATTAAAGCAGGAGCTCAATGAAGTATCTCATATTTAAAACTATCTATTTACTAATCATGATCAATTCACATACACAGGTGTCATGGCAGCTTAGAAAACAGGTTTACCTGAGTGATCTTGGATACTCAGGAAGAGTAAATAAAGCTATTTGCTTTTAAAAAAAAAAAACTTCAAAAACACAGAGAATACACTTTAGTTTGAAAATATGTTATAGCTGAAAATCTTAAAAGTGTATAGTTGTTCTGATAAATTCAAATTCATTACTTAAAATTCTGGAATACAAAAAAACAAAATAAAAATTACATAAATGTAAGAAAACAAAGCAAATGAAGAATCCCTCACATATATCCTGACAGTATTTTGGAGATAAATAACATGACTTTTACATTTCTCTAAATGTATAATTCTAAAAGATGATACTCATAGCATTTGTCTTACTTTCGTACAATGATCCTCATGGTTAATTTTTTTTTTTTTTTTAAGTTTCAGGGTACAATGTAGGATGCACAGATTTGTTACACAGATAAATGTGTGGCATGGTGGTTTGCTACCCCCATCAAACCGTCACCTGGGTATTAAGCCCAGCATGCATTAGCTGTTTTTTCTAGTGTTCTCCCTCCTCCCACACCATCCCCTAGTGCCTGTTGTTCTCCTCCCT
Organism: Piliocolobus tephrosceles; assembly: GCF_002776525.5. NCBI lineage: Eukaryota > Metazoa > Chordata > Mammalia > Primates > Cercopithecidae > Piliocolobus > Piliocolobus tephrosceles. Next base: position 22,694,701 of record NC_045437.1, read on the forward strand.
GTGTCTATGTGTTCTCATTGTTCAGCTTCCACTTACAAGTGAGAGTTTGCAGTGTTTGTTTTTTTTTGTATCTCCGTCAGTTTGCTGAAATTTTGCATAGATGGTTATATATTAGAGTAGTGTAATTTATGTAATGGAGAAAATCAATGATGCTGTATTATTATCATAAGAATTGTATTTAAATAATGGAATGTAACCAGGAAATCAAGAGTGAGTATTCTATGTCTAGCTTTCTGTTGAAAACCTCTTTGTGATTTGGTTTTGTATTCTTTAAATTTAGGTAATACTGTCATTTCTGTACCTTAAACTACTTCTGATAATGAGCCAAATAATAAATGTGAAATCTTTTCAGGAGTTAATTTCTAGATGTGAGCTATTCTGTAGTTTCTAGATGTTTAGTAAGAGAATAGCAGCAACTTGTTCATCATTTTTTCAAGGTTGTACCAAGGGCAACAATTCCTATTATCATGAAGACAATTATAATTCTAATTGCCAATAAACACAATAGCCATTATTTGTTATTTTCTTGGCTGTCAATTTGCTTTTGTTTTGCAGCTGTAATTTCATTTTTTTCACCCTCATGTCAACTGCATTACATATTTTTTTTTTACCATTTCAGTGACTTTACAAATCATAGAAATTAATATACTTTGTTCTAGTTTAAGTTTTTTAATTGTAGCAGCTGAAATGTGAACTCAACTTTCTTTTTTAAATTCAATACTCATCTTTCCATATGCTCAGGTGGTAGATTAAATAATTCATTAAAGATAAATTGGCATATTAACTAGGATAGGTCAGACATAAATTTCTAGCATCTCTAGGAATTATAATATAATCAAAATATGGCAGTTGGAAAGACTAGACCATGTATAGAAAACAAAAATTTCACTCTGAAAGTTAAGTTGTATAAATGAAGAAGTGACATTAAAAATAAAATTATAAAATTAGACTATTGAATCATGGGGGTTAGGAAAGGAGTGTAATTTAATTCTTTTATTCATATAATATAAATAAATTAGGAGCTAATATTGAAGTATATATACACACACACATATTCTGACATGGGATGCCAATTTCTGAATCGAGAAGTGCTTTGATTCTCTCTTTTTTTCTCCCTCATGTGTACATTTTTGAGCTACCGTATGGTTTGTATTACGCTAGAGGAAAAATTAGAGAAGCGCTGCATTACAGAAAGTTTTCTCAGTGTCTTCGATGATAGTTTTATCTAAAAAACAGTTATCGTTCTTGCTCTTTGGGAAACATTTGCTGCTATGAATCGTATTCCTCCTGAAAATATCTCCTTCCTTAGATTGCATTTCACTCTATTATCTTTGTCCCCCTTCCTTGCTGAATATTCTTTCTCCATCTGCTTCACTACCTTTCGTGTTCAGTCTCCTTTATGTAGAATGTTTTATTTTTGCTCTTTTCTCTTTCCTTGGAATTTTACTTAGGTATAAGTCCTCTTCTTTAAATTTGATGTAAATGTTTGAAGTCTGTATCTCTAAAAGGAACTTTGTATCTGAACGTCTAAATATAGGACGAGCATCTCCATGTGGGTGTTCTATTGATAATCCGTGCCCATCAAGTTAAAAAAAAAAAACTCACACATTCATTATTTTCTAGTTTCTTGGTTTTCTTTCTGACATCTCCATTTCCCTCAGCTATACCACTATTCTTTTAACCGCTCTTGCTCACACTATTTGACATCTATTTTTTCCTCTCCTCTCAATTTCTATGAAATGTTAATTATTTTAATTTTAATCCTTTTCACACTTACTACATCTGTGTTATCTCCTTTCTCTTTATCACTCAGTACATAGGTATGTTTCATTATGTATTGCCTATGCCCCTGTCTTATTATTTCCTATAGGATCCAACAAATTGATATTTGCTGTATTCTGCATGATCATTTTTACCTTTGAGTTCCTGTGGATCATATTACTGATCCTTAATGTCCACTGAGTTAAAGAATACCTGAGTTTAAATTATTTGAGAATGTCTCAAGAGATCTTTTTTATGTTTTCCTGGATTTTTCACCCTCTGTATGGACTTCTTATTTTTAATAGTTACATCTCAGTTTCCCTTACAGACAGCAAGGAATCTTATTCAAACTGACGTCCTCAACGCCTCTGGAAAGTATTCTGTATTTTATTTCTGAGTACTTCTTTCTTATGTATCTCGCTCTGTTTGGAATCTCTATTCCTCTCATCAGGACTACCTGTCAAAACCCTGCTTACTCTTCAATAATTCCTGCTTCAGGTGCATTTCCTGGCCTCACTCTTTATTTCCATAAAAATAACTCTTTGTGTTTCCAACTTACTATGGTTTATGTTTGAGATCATTTGGTTTTAGTATTTTTGTACCGTTATGGTGCTTCCATTTTCATTTTCTGTTAATTTATTTTGGTGTACTTATCTCTCCTACATAACGCAACGTGTTAGAATTCGGGTGTTACGTCTTGTTCATATGTGCACACTGATGATACATTATGTTGTTGTTTTATATGTTGTGGATAATAAAATAATTATTAAATTGAATTGAAATATAACCCTCATGATTTCTAACAGACCCTTAGTATGGATATCAATTTCAAATAAACAGGCACTATGAAACTAGAATTTTGAATTAGCCTAACTCATGGGATGTAAGGGAATGGTGATTTTATTTTTGTCACTTTTTCTTTAAAGTGTATGCAGTGGTAATGACCCTGCTTTGAATGAAAAGTCAGCATGCCCTGTGAATTTTCTCCTAACTCTTACTGAATGGATGATTCTATTGCCCCATTAAGTAATAACACATTTCAATTCAGAATGTAAAAGTGTTCTAAAAATCATGTCAATCTTCATTTAGAGAAAAGACACCATTTCTCTCTACCCCCGATGCCCTATAAGCCTTTGATAAAGAGGAATTCTCTCTATCCCAGATGCATTATAAGCCTTTGATAAAGAGGAATTTGCTTAGCTTTTGGTAACTTTTTCCCTCATTGCCCCCTCAGCCTATCGGTTGCTTTTTGGGTTCCTTAAAGTCTGGATCCCAATCTGGTTGCATATTTTCTGAGTTTAGGCTGGTGGAGAGTAGGAATTAAAGTGTTGCAGCAGCTCTCAGCAAATCCTCTCTTCCCAAATCCTCTCCAATATCTGTATTTTAAGGGTTTTTTTTTTTTTTTTTTTTTTTCTCTTTGCAGGATAGCATTTTTTAAGTGTTAAATTCTGTTACTAAATATTTACTCACAACTCACCTTTGTTTCATGGCATCACCTCATGCAATCCTACGGAATAAACACCTTTTGTTTTAATGGAAGTCATACTGCCTATCTCACTCTGTAGGCCTCATGAGGATTCATCATTCCTCCAAGTCAATCATGGTGCAGTCTGCGTTACCATAATACCCAAAGCCTAAATGCCTATATGTACTATAATCCTAAAGTACATAAACATATACATGCATGTGTGTATACACATATACACACATGCACACACACATAGAAGGAATGGAGAACCTGGCGATGGAAAGCAATGTTATAAGCATTATATATTATACTTTATGGTAGATATAAGCATATCATGTGTGTATGTGTGTATATGTGTATATACACATATATGTGTCTTTTTTAAAGTTACCAGACCCTCCATTACATCTGCTTTGATCAGTGCTATTAAAGAATGCACTATAAACAATGCAGTATAACTCAAAGTTACTATGTGATAAAGTACATCTAGTGTTCCCACCTAAATCTCATGTCAAATTGTAATCCCCAGTGTTGGAGGAGGGGCCTGGTGGGAGATGATTGGGTCATGGGAGCGGATTTCCCCCTTGCTGTTCTCATAATAGTGAGTGAGTTCTCATGAGATCTGGTTGTTGAAAGGTATGAGGCACCTCTCCCCTCACTCTCTCTCCTGCTTCCCCAAGGTAGGGTGTGCTTGCTTCCCCTTCGCCTTCTGACGTGGTAAAACACATTTGCTTCCCCTTTGCCGTTCCCCATGATTGTAAGTTTCTTGAGGCCTCCCAACCATGCCTCTTGCAAAGCCTGCAGAGCTGTGAATCAATTAAACCTCTTTTCTTCATGAATTACCCAGTCTCGGGCAGTTCTTTATAGCAGTGTGAGAACAGACTAGTAGACTATAGTTGTTAGATTCTTCTCTACCCACTCATTATTTTCTCCCACGGAGTTCAAACACAGTTTAGTGGCATTTTCCTTGACATTATTCAAGAACCTAAAATTATTTAGAGGAAGGGTAAATAATAGGACAGAACAGACAGCTTATCTTTATACAATTTTATCATTCTAGTTTTCTACCCAGAAATTTTTCCTGTAGTTAAAAATTTCAGTTAATGAAGAGTAAGCGTTATATTATTGCAATGTGAAGACCACTCACTATGGGGATTGTGGAGACCATTTTGTTTGAAAACATTTTGTAATACATATAATGGGACAAAATTTAAGAGGCAATGTAGTATATGCATTAAAGAGCCTGTGGTTTGTAGCAAGAAAACTGGGGTTTTTTAAATTCATTTCCGTAATGTATATTCTTTGTAGCTTGATCTTGACCAAGATATTTACCTTCTTTAAGATGTAGTATCCTGATTTTTAATAAGAGAATAATAATTTATTGTCCATCTTGAAGGTTTGTGTTAAAGATGGAATAAAATAATTTATGTAAAATGTTTAAAACTGTAATTATTATTTTTATGTTTTATTTACACTAATTTTTATGCAGATAAAGTCTAAAAATAGACAGCAATTAATTTTATTATGAAAACAAAAATTTACGAGAACAAATATGTATCACATGCCTTTTCTGTGAAAAATGATTTATGCATTTTCTTAAATGAATTATCTGAACCAGTTTTTTGTTGTTGTTGTTACAGATAAGAAAATCACAAACCAAAGAGGTTAGCCTGTCTGTAGTGAATTAGATAATGGGATGTGGCTTGGAATTAAAAATTTATTTTTGTACTTATTCATTGCATTACTCCTTACATAAACTTCAGGCTATCTGTTTTGACTCGAGATTAGTATTGCTGCAATCCATTCCAACATATTGAAATAATGCAAATTCTTTTTAACATAACTTTTTCTTTACTGTTTACACATGAATGTATATTCATGTGTATGTATGTGAAGAGGAGAAAGACAGAGAGAGAGAGGGAGAACAAATCTAAATCAGAGCAGGTAGACCAGAGCTAATAGAAATCATGAAATGTACTGGGCACAGGTAGTGTAAGCAAACATGCTAACCATTTTTTGCCTATTATCACATTTAATAGCCCCAACCCAGGTAAATGTTGAATGACCCACAGAAGGACTAGAACATTCTTAGTGGGTGTAGAGAGTGACAAAATAATAAGAAAAATATTTTATAACAAAGTAGTATAAACTATATAGCATATTTTATGAGGTGAAAATTACATCATTAAAATCTGTTTAAAACGAATACTCTGGAAGTAATAATTTTCTAAATAGTGGTAAGGCATACAGCGATGAAGAAAAATATTAAAAATATTATTATTTTAGTTTTTTGACATGTTGCCTCTGAAGCGAAGACATGGTAAGCATATAACAAATATACAGACGATAGTGAAGTTGCAGAGTTGAGAGACTGAACCACTGAAAATAGTATCTATATATTTATTTTGAAATATAATGGTTGTCCAAGAATGAAATTTAAATATAACCTGTGATATAAAAATGGAATGATGCAAAACCCACACTTTGAATTATTACTCATGATGTGAACCAATAAAATAGTCTGAACTTCCAGAAATATAATAACATTTTGTTCTATGGTATGGCGATCTCTTTACTGTTTCTATATATTATAAAATTTTTCAAAGTCTGTAAGTGATACTAGAACTTTTCCTGGAGAAATGAAAGGAGTAGAGTCAGCATTTTTCTAGGGCTGCTGTATTAACCGGCTTTTGCACAACAAACTCCTAAATCTCAGTGCCTTACTACAGACAATTCTTACTTTTGCCTACAAGCCTGAGGGCTAGCCGTCGCAACTCTACTCTAACGTGAAGGCTAAATTCAAGTGAACTTCACATGTTATCCATTCTTGGAACACAGTTAAGTAAGCAGTAGGTATAGAACATTATGCTTCTCTTGGGGAAAAGGAATGCAAAGTCATGAATTGAAACACATTTAAGGCCGGGCGCGGTGGCTCAAGCCTGTAATCCCAGCACTTTGGGAGGCCGAGACGGGTGGATCACGAGGTCAGGAGATCGAGACCATCCTGGTCTACAACGGTGAAACCCCGTCTCTACTAAAAATACAAAAAACTAGCCGGGCGAGATGGCGGGCGCCTGTAGTCCCAGCTACTCGGGAGGCTGAGGCAGGAGAATGGCGTGAACCCGGGAGGTGGAGCTTGTAGTGAGCCGAGATGGGGCCACTGCACTCCAGCCTGGGCGACAGAGCGAGACTCTGTCTCAAAAAAAAAAAGAAACACATTTAAAGCCACTACTCAGAGGTAGAATGATCACATACAACCATTTTCATTAGCCAAAACAGGTCATGTGATCAAACCCAACATCAGGGCAACCTATAGGAGTGGAGGTGGACATATTTGATGAACAATAATGCCATCAATCACTGGCAGATAGAACTGAAGAATTACCTTGAAAGAAAAGGCAGCTGCAATGTATTGGATATTCAGCTGATATTTCCCAAATTAGCTAAAGACAGGTAAAAGTAGTTTTACTGCCAGTTTTATGTAAAAGATTATGTCTATTCTTCCTCTTGTTCGTGTGGTTTTATTATCTTATTATTTTTAAACACTGTAATTCCAATTACAGACTTATTGTTGTTCATCACTTCAATTTTTGTTACAGTTATTGTTTTTCTAAAGCAAGTAATTTATACAGTACATTTGATTTCTAAAACTTGCCAGGAATGTATTATCAATATTGCAATAAACATTGCTGAACTTTTAAATAACTTTCACTGGTTAATAGACAGTATTACTGAGGACAAGTTCTGCTTCTTGGAAGTAGTTCAATAATTGACCACCTAATCTTGATCTAGGTTTGGTGAATAAATACAAATAAAATTACTCTGTAAAATCTTATCAAAGCACACTGATGCTCTCCCAGGAAATGTACTTTCTTTGCTATAAAACTCTAATTGTGGCAATCTTGTCATGAATCAGTCATTCTGATTATTTTGTATTTATTTGGTTACTTAATTATTCTTTTACTATTAGATAAAATTGGACAATATCATGTGTATGCATGTACACAATTACATTTTGAGTCCGCTTTAAGTATTTGGGAAAAAATATGCTACTAGAATCTGTGATTAACACGGTAAATCGGTGAATTTTTAGAAAACAAAAATATGTCTTTTCTTTTTCACATTTTGTACCTGTCCATATTATATAGCATTTATTAACAAATGCAATAGTTGAAAGGAACCTAAAAGAACATTTAGCTCAGAGGTCAGTAATATTTTCTCCGAAGAGCAGACAGTAATTATTTAAAGCTTACACCATGTGATCTCTACTTCAAATACCCAACTGTGCATTTGTAAACACAGCAATAAATTGTATGTCAATGAGAGAGTGTTACAGTAAAACTTTTTTCCACAAAAATAGATTGTGGCCTCATTTGTTGAATGACCCCTAGTTTGTTGAGCCCTGATCTTGTCTGACATTATTTATTTATCAGATAAACTGAGACTTAAAAGATTTAAAAATATTATGCCAAAATTGTTTATGCAAATTCTACAATTTGGTGAAGATTACAAATCCAGTTGATATCAAAGATGGGTATAGAACCCAATATTGTTCAGAACTGATTGAGAATTCACAAATCTATGCTTTCATGAATTCCCAAGGGAATTCTTGCTTTGTTTGATTGAACATAGATACTATTTGAAATCATGATGCATGATAAAACATTTATAACATCTCACTGGTTGAAGTCAATTGTTTTAAATGTAAGTATACACTTTGACTAACCTTGGATATGGATCATTTTAATTTGACTGATAAAATGAAGCCTTAAGCTACAAGATAAATTCTTTTTACCCAAGGTTTTTGGAAAGCAATGACTGAGAAAAATACGTGGTTTACAAATGATCTTATTAAGTTTTAGAAAAGTGCAAGTCTTTCAAGATATTTGGTATTTACTGAAGGAGTAGCTTCTCATAGGTACATATTTCTGACGACCAATTATCTTTGTTAGCCCATATATTAATTTGTGTGCTTACATTTAACAATATCAAACAATATTTTCAAGCAATTTCCTATTTAAAAGTCTCATATTTTTAAAAGTCTCATACTTTTAAATTCATATTGTAGCACATTAAAAACATAACATATACTTCTTTCATTGTTAATTAAAATAATAGGAAAAATTATTATTATTTTATTTTATTTTATTTTATTGAGACAGAGTCTCACTTTGTCGCCCAGACTGGAGTGCAGTGGAGCAATCTCGGCTCAATACAATATCTGCCTGCCGGGTTCAAGGGATTCCCCTGCCTCTGCCTCCCGAGTAGCTGGGACTACAGGTGTGCACCACCACACCAGGCTAATTTTTTGTATTTTAGTAGAGATGGGGTTTCACCATGTTGGCCAGGATGTTCTCAAACTCCTGACCTCGTGATCCGTCCACCTGGGCCTCCCAAAGTGCTGGGATTACAGGTGTGAGCCACTGCACCCGGCCAGGAAAAAATTATTTAAGAATTTATAATATTTTCTACTTTTCACAGCTACTTTTACTATTCAAGCTTTTAAAGTAAATATGCTTAAATCTTAAAAACCAAAGCAAAAAGCAAGGCCACAAAAATAAATTTTATTTTTCCATTTGTTTTCTGTTGGAGTATATTTTATGAATTTTTGTATGGAATTTGGTTAAGGTGTGTTTTTCAGTATATCCTACTGAGACATTTACATCAACCTGCTATATTTCAATTTTCCCCAATATGTGAAGAAAAACAGATACTGAATATGGATTCAGATTTCGAGACTATAAAAACAATTTGTACTAACAGTTACTGTTCAAATATACCAAAAAGACACTTTTGTGACATGTAAAAAAAGTTACTGTCATGGTTCACAGGACTTAATTGAAACCCTGTGCATTGGTTGCTTTCTCAAGATTAAGGTCAATATAGTCATCATTCAAAAAAAAAATTACCAGTAAATTATATTTGTCAGCATATTTAACTAATAAATCCAAATAAAGTAAAATCAGGTTATTTTCAGTGGTGCATTATCAAATTTGCAAATTTTTGTAAGCTTTACTTTTCTTTCATAAGAACACTAAATGGATCTACTCTACATATACAATAATTTAAAATTTGGGGTATTTGAAGAATATAATTTTAATATTTGAATGCATTGATTAAAATACAAATATTGTATTATGAAAAAGTTGGAAACCTTTTGAATGCTGAATGCTGTCATTAAGACAACTGATGCTGACTTAAAGTGAGCAAAATCTAAATGTTACATGATTGAAAAGTGTAGATACGTATTACCCTAGTTATGTGATTAAAATGACTCCATACAAAATTCAAGTGCCTTATTGCCATATTAATGCTATTCATTTACTTGGGTTTATTTTTAAGCATTATTTTAAAATTTTTACATCAGGCAAAAATGTGCAATTAGCAAACAATAAGTTAGACAACGATAATTCATTTTCACTATTTTTGCAGTATTCAGTTAAGAAAGTTCACGTAAATCTATAAAAACTTGCATGAGCCTAAGTCAAGGTTAGTCCAACAATTAAGTGTTTAAATTAAAAAAGCTCTTTTCTCATATCACACATAAAAATTCATTCTGGTGGATTATAATCCTTCATGTGAAAAGGAAAACAATATAATATTTATAGGATAGCACAATAAAACATCTTTATAACCTTGCAGTGTGTAAATACTTTTTAAGCAAGACACAAAAGCACATCATACATTTTACTGCATTAAAATGAGGAATATTTCTTCATTAAAAGTCAAGTAAAGATTGTGGAAAGAAAACCTGCATGGAAAACCCATTTGTAACACATATATCAGACAAGGCATTGGTATCTTTAACAGAAAAATAATTCCTTAAAATTTTTAAGAAACTCAAGAAGAAAAAGAGTGAAATAATTGACCAAGGACTTCAAAATCTTTTTGACAGACACAAAAGTGCAACATGAACAGGCAAATGTAATGCAGGATACCAATCCAAATGGGCAAAAATTAAATATTACAAAAATGAACAATGGGAAGTGTTGATGAATGTGTTGAACAACAAGAATGCTTGTAAGCCACTGATAAAAGTCTATGTTTGTTTATCAGTTTGGCATTACCTAATAAGATTTGAACACTTTACTAACTAGCACTGCCACCTCTGAGTATGTTTTATGAAAATTATTTCATATTGCACCTGATACATATAAACAAATGTTCAGATAGCCTTGTTTGTAATAGCTGACAATTAGAAATCATAAAATGTCCATAAATAGTGCAGATGAACAAATTATTGTATACTTCCCTGATGAAATACTATATAGGTATGCAAATTAATAAATTAGAATACAAAGAAAAAAAATCACAGCTCAAAATTAGAACCAAAATGTAGAACCAAGGAGTCAGACACAAAACATGTTCAACTTATTTTATTTATATAAAGTTTAAAAACTAGCAAAAGTAAATTATAATTTTAGGAGTATATACTTAAATGGAAATACTACAGAGAAAGAGCAAGCAACTGATTGCTATAAAAGACAACATTAAACAAAAAAAAAGTTACACCTCTGTAGCAGATACACAAGAGTGGAAAAGACATGAAAGCTAGTCTTCCCTTGGCAGTGAGAATATTCTATTTATTGACCTGAGTGTTATTTACACAGGTATTTGTAATCACTTTTTAGTCCTTTACTTTCTTTTTTATAATAATTTTCTTTATCAGAATACTTAAAAGTTTTAAAATATATTGTGTGTTGTTTCTTAAAAACAATTTTAAACTTCAAAGTATATTTTAACAAAATATAATATTTGGTCTCAGATATGGTATAGAAATATTCCTGTGTGTTTTAACAGACAAATACAACACATTTTACACAAAATTTGAATATTATATGGTTTATATACTGCATGTCAAATGATACAAACTAATTAAATATTATTTTTAAAAATAATATATTTATAACACTGGTGTGGTAAAACGCAACTTTTATAAAACTGATTATATCTCTAGAGGTTATTTATTTAAAAATTAATCAAATGCCCTGTATAAGCTAAGTATGATTTTAAGTCGTGGGGTTTACACAGTTAACAAAACATTTTACAGTACTTCTGTCGACATGAAGATAATGTACTGGTGATGGGAAACAAAAATAATAACGGAGTAAGTAAGACTTTTTAGGTAGTAAAAAGAGATATGGGAAAAAGTAAGCAGGAAATAGGATAAATGTCCTGGGCATGTTTTATGCAACATCAAATAGACTATCTAGAAAGCCTAAAAAGGCAAATCTTGGGTCAAGACTTAAGGGAGGTAGGACAATCAATACTCACATGTGGAGGATGAGAGAACCTGAGACAGTAGCTTGCTTGACACGTTTGAGAAAGCACAGTTAGGCCAGCGTGTGGCTAGAGGGAGGAAAGAGATGTGGTTCCGGAGGCAATGAGGAGAGGGAAGACATCTTAGAGAGCTCCATAGGCTATTATCGGAATTTAGCTTTTACTTTGACTGACACGGGAAGCCTTTGAAAGTGTTTAAATGAAGATGTGTTATAATAAAACATATTTCAACAGAGGCATTTTGACAGGTGGGCTGCAAATAGATTTTACAAGCAGAAGGTGGGGAAAAACAAACCAAACAAAAAACGGACCAGTTAAAAGGCCATCAAAATAACCTGTGCAAGAGATACCAGTGTTGTATAGCGGAATGGAAGCAGTGAAGGTATTCAGATGCGGCCTAGCATTCCGTTAAGACCGTCTGAAGGTTAAGAGATTGAAATAACTATTTAGGGTCGCCAGCCAAGAGACAGAATGCAAGCATCAAATAAGTGAGTAGAGAAGGAACACAGAAAAGTCCAAAGACTGCCACTGGCAAATTCCAAAATTAAAAGGTCATGGAGGCAACTGGGAACCATTAAAAGAGATGGAACACGATTAAGAAAGAACAGGTAAGCATGCTGTCTAGAGTAATTAAAAAAACGCTTTCAATTTTTTTTGGTTGTCCAAATAAGGTTAAAACCAAGAATGATCCTCTAAATCTGGAATGTGGCAGTCATTGGTGATCTTGATGGGGGCAGTTTTGTTGGGGAAGGGTGTGAAAATATCATTGCCACAGATTGAAGAGAATGCAAGCAGATGAACTGGAGACAATAGAAATGGACTATCCTTTCGTTAAGTGAAGTAGTAAAATCGAGGAGAGATTTGGGAACAGTAAAAGAAAAGTGAAGAGGCATATAGGAGTTGCTTTGGTTTGCTTTCTTGTGTGTTGTTTAGATGGGAAACTACCATGCAGAAGAAAAAATTTAAAAGGAGAGGATAGGCTGGGCATGGTAGCTCACACCTGTAATCCCAGCACTTTGGGAGGCTGAGGCGGGGTCAGGAGGTCAGGAGTTCAAAACCAGCCTGGCCAACATGGTGAAACCCCTTCTCTGCAGGCTGCTGTAATCCCAGCTACTCAGGAGACTGAGGCAGGAGAATCACTTGAACCTGGGGCAGTGAGTGGAGATCGTGCCATTGCACTCCAGCCTGGGAGACAAGAGCAAAACTCCGTCTCAATAAAGAGAGAGAGAGAGAGAGAGAGAGGATATAAATGAGGAGAGTTAGGAAAGATTTCTGAGTAGCAAAGGGAGGTGGCTTCAAGTGCACATTTAGATTTAGATATGTATCTACCTAATTATAGTATTAAAACTACTCCTACACAATTAAGCTTGTTTGATAACCTTGTTAATTCCTACTTCAAGAGACTGCTCTTTTTTTCTTTCATTTTTTCTACTTTTATTTAGGGTTCAGGGGATACATGTGAAGATTTGTTACATGGCTGAATTGTGCATCCCTGAAGCTTGGTATATGATTGATCCTATCGCCAAGATAGTGAGCATAGTACCTGATAGGTAGCCTTTTAACCTCCACCTCCCGCCCACTCTCTGTACTTAGATACGAAAAATAAAGCATTTTTTTCTTATCTAAGTACAATAGACTCATTTAAAATAATAAGAGGAAAGTAAAATGTACAGACACAGATGCAGGAATTCTGGTAAATAAAATTAATGTAGTGAAAAAGCCTGTATAGGATCTTGTCTGCTTAATTTTTTTTCCCAATAATATAGGGAGCAAGATCAAAGCTGAGAATAAGGAGGGTGAAGGGGGTTTGAGGACGGAGGATAAAATATGAGTCAGTGGTTGAGGAGCGTGGAAGAGTAAATGGCCTAGGGCCAAATAGGACCATGTGGACCAGCATAGAGACCCTCCTGAGACGAGTGATAAATGAGAAAAGTCAGTATAATGGGAAGGTCATGGGAGGCTCTGTTCACCTGTGTAGGGCAGACTCCTAGTATTAGAGAGTTTGATAAGACAGGCCCATGGTTCAACAAAAAAGTACATTAAATAATAAAAGGGCAAAAAGTTGAGGAAAAAAGGGACATTATAATTGCAATTCATAGAAGTTAAGCTTGGAATGGAGAGAAGTGAGGATATGAAGTGGTTAAGGCATATAAAGATGTCATGGAATCAATGGATTGTGGGTCCTTCTGGTGTCAAAGATTTAAAAAGATAGGCTAAACAGTAAGAATTAGAGAGAATAGTTAGTCTTTGCCAGAGCTTATGTTTATTTTGAAGTCACAACTTTTCAATTTGACCAGAGACAAACAGACAAATAAAATTTTAAAATACAAGTAAAAGGATTTTTATATGAAGAAACGTTGAAAAACAGTAAGAGATAGACTAGCTAGACAGGAAGATAGATAGATCAACATGAACTAAATAACAGATTTCTACAATCCTCATTATAATTTTACTGAATCTTCAAATTTCAAAGAACAATAACAGCCGTATAGTTTGTTTCAGCCCAGCCTCTATGCCTTGGGTCTGTGAAAGGCCAGACGCCTGCCAAATGATGAGGCAGTTGCCAATTTGATTCTGAAGCTGCAGAAATAGAACTGGATTCTGACAAAGGAATTATATTCTCATTTTCACTGAGCCTCTACGATGCCCTCTCCAATAAATAGTCTGTGATAGCAGTAGACATAGTAATCTGTGAAAGAAGAGACCTGTAGTGGAGGGCATCAGAATGCAGATGACGAAAGAGATTCAACTAGAACACGTTTAAGCACTGCATTATTGATGGCTTTTGGCAAGGAAAGTTAAAGTGTGATTGTGTTGCCATTTAAAACTCTGGGTTTCAGATGTCAGGCAAAAGTGAACAATCCTGGTTTACAAGGAGATTAAACACTGTATGCTTCACTTGAGAAATAAAGGAATTGGATGTTTGATTTTGACAGACGATGAAAAGAAAAATGTATTTTTTTTAAATTAGTAGTTGAGTTGGTTAAGTTTTTCTATTCCTATTTAAAATCCTCATTCAAAGTGATTTGACAGATCTAGGGACAAATTTGTGATATTAAAATAAATGTTATAATACAGTATATTTTAGAAAACAACATCTAAGCCAATATTTGGGTTTCTAACCTTTTGAAAAGAGCAAAATCATAAACAAGACATAATTTCTACTTTATTAACATGAAGATTTCAATTCTCACTCATAACACTAGTAGTTCCCAAGGTAGGTAGGTTACTGTCAATTGGCATCATTGTTGCTGTTGTCAGGAGGACAATTACTGTAATAAAAATTTTTACTATGATGGTGAATATTTTTCTTTTGAAATAATGTGTCACGAGAAGATACTATTTCAATTTGCTACCCTCAGCCTTAGGGAAAAATGAAACCTCACATTATAGTATGAAAATGCTTTCCAAGCATTGTCTTTGATATAAACATCCCTGTGTTTCAGCCATGGTGCGATCTCGGCTCACTCCAACCTCCACCTCGGTTCAAGTGATTCTCCTGCCTCAGCTTCCCAAGTAGCTGGGATTATACCACGTCTGGCTAATTTTTGTGTTTTTAGTAGCGACGGGCTTTCACCACGTTGGTCAGGCAGGTTTCGAACTCCTAACCTCAGGTGATCTGCCTGCCTCGGCCTCCCAAAGTGCTGGGATTACAGACGTGAGCCATCATGCCTGGTCATTTTCTACTACATTTTTAAAGAACTATTTAAAAAGGGGGAGAGAATATGGAATAGAGAAGAACATATGTAACTCATATAACCTGCTATAATTACTGCTGTCTGACACTTTACAGAAAAGTTTGTTGATCCTTGTCTAAATTACAAATTATCCTTTTCTAGCCTTAGTGTCCTGTGATTTTGACAAATATTCATACATGTAAACATGGTCATGACTATCCATGTTGAATTTTATTTAGCTCTGTGTCTACAGAGTCAACGAATCTGTATATGCACAGCAACAAGGTAGTTTTTTAAAATTTTTAAATATGAGAGAGAATTTAATATTGTAAATGCTTGAATAAATTCTACAATATAGTCACGTAGAGGGGGAAATAACCCATACAATAAAAAACTGTCTATAACAAAGTCATTGTTAGAAATCGAGACAAAATTTCCCACCATGCAAAATTCATGTTTATGAATATTATTTCCCAGATGGGTCAATGAAGTTCTTCAAAGACTCAAATTCTTCTCAGGGCATATCATTGAAACATACTCATACATCTGTCTAATATGGAAGAAAGCTATTAGGCTATCTGAGGCAAATTAAGGTTCATTTTTCTCCACATGACGTTTCCTTCCTAGAGCCATACCATGGCCTCAAACTGTTACAGGATTACAAATTCAAAACCTACGTATGCAACGCTAGAAAGATCTACTAATTTCACAATCTTTGCTTACAAATCATCAGCATCAGCAAACAACATCCATACCCGCTAAGCTCAAAAACATCAAAATCCAAACATCATTTGAGCTTTCATGGTAAAATAATAATTATAATAGTAGGATAATCTATGGTATCTGTCAGCATTTTTCTAAGTGGATTCAGCTTACATTGGATAAACATCCAAAAAAAATTGGTAGTTCAAATTATCTAGAAAACATTCTATGCAATTATAGACTATCTGAAGAATATAGAGATATCCTGGCTACTGTTCATCCCTTGTCGCCTCTGGACTCCCCACATGGCATCTTGGTGTGTAGAAATATTCACATCCATGAGGAAGAAGCCTCTGGCCTGTATTTGAATTCCTGTGCTGTCCTCTGTGTCTTTATTGACTTTTTTCCTTTCTACCATGGTGACTTTTGGCTAAGATTGTGCCATTTGCCTTCCCCATGTATGGCATGAGGAGATGTTTGACTTTCATGGTCACACAAAGCTCTGGAGGAATTTGAGAGGAAAGCATGTTTCCTCGGGCCCTCTCAGTCTGCCGGAATAGGACATAATAACTGATTTAGTCCGTTGAAGCTGTCATAACAAAATACCTTAGACTGGGTGATTTATAAACAATAGAAATATATCGCTCACAGTTCTGGAGACTGGGAAATTCAAGGCAAAGGCGCCAGGAGATTTGGTGTCTGCTGAGGGTTCATTCTTCATAGATGCCTCCATTTGACTGCATCCACATGTAGTGGAAGTGTCCAACAAGTCCCCACAGACCTCTGTTATAAGGGCACGAATCCCATTCATAACGGCTGAGCCCTTATGTGGGGATCACCTCCCAAAAGCCTCACCTCTTAATGTAACTTCATTGGGGATTCAGTCTCAACATATACATTTTGGGGGAATAAAAACATTCAGACTATTCCATCATTATTCCTACTTTATGCAGCAATCCCACTTTGAATATAAGTTTTATAATTTTCATACACCTGCATTGTGTTGTATAAATATTAAGTCCATTTCATATGACAATTTATTAGGTGATCCTATGAATATCTGTATTACAAATATCAGCGTTTCCGTCAGATGACTGTTCTCTTTGCCTAGACTGGGAGAGCAATCACTTTGAGGTAAGCCTGTGATTGTATGTGAAAGAAATAATGGGCAGAATCCAGTGGTCATTCATGTGTATAAGAAACAAGAGAAAAACAACAAAATGTTATCATTGAAACTCCTTTCTAGCATCCTACGTTTCTAGAAGAAGTGAGTCTCTCCTTGGAAAACTAAGGCCAATTTCAGAATTTAGATCCTAGTGCATTAAGGATCCTAGGCCTTGGCCCCAAAACAGAAGACCTGTTGCAAGAATAATTTGGATTTAAAAAGAACCTCCACAAGTAAAGACAATGCTAAGATTTGCTTGAAACATCCAAAGAAGTCAAAGAGTGAATACACTCTGGCTTCGTATAGGTTAGGCTCAGCTAACACATTTTTCCTTTGAGGCAGAGAGTAGAGGCCAAGGACCAGCAAACAACTGGGTTGGAGAGGGGCCTTATGATGCTTAATTTTATGTGTCAACTTGGCTAGATATGGCACCTAGATGTTTGGTCCATCACTAGTATAGGTGTTACTGTGAAGTATTTTTAGATGTGATTAACATTTAAATCAGTAGACTTTGAGTAAAACAGACTAGCCTGCATAATGTGAATGGACCTTATCCAATCAGTTGAAGGATTTAAGGGAAAAAGATAAAATTATCAGGAAGAAGAAGAAATTCTGCCTCCAGATTGTCTTTGGACTTGAGATTACAACATCAATTCCATGCTGGGTCTCCAGGTTGCCAGCCTGTCCTTCAGATTTTGGACATTACAGCTCCCATAGTTGCATGAATCAATTGTTTAAAATGAATATCTATGTTTCTCTCATACACACATACAGAAACACACATATATGCACACACACTATTGGTCTTGTTTCCCTAGAGAACCCTAGACTAATAGAGACCTGCAGGAAGACTGGGGTTGTGATACTAGTCTTCATTTAAAGAAAATGTTTGTGCTCAAGTACTTTCCTTCTCCCACACCAACTTTTCACCACGTGTTGGTAAGAAGCACCTGATGCTGGCTGGGCGTGGTGGCTCACGCCTGTAATCCCAGCACTTTGGGATGCCAAGGCGGGTGATTCAGGAGGTCAGGAGATCGAGACTATTCTGGCTAACACTGTGAAGCCCCATCTCTACTAAAAAATACAAAAAATTAGCCAGGCGTGGTGCCAGTGCCTGTAGTCCCAGCTACTTGGGAGGCTGAGACAGGAGAATGGCGTGAACCTGGGAGGTGGAGCTTGTAGTGAGCCAAGATCGCACCACTGCACTCCAGCCTGGGCGACAGAGCAAGATTCCGTCTCAAAAAAAAAAAAAAAAAAAAAAAAACTAAACAAAAGAATCACCTGATGCTTATCCTCATGCAATGTTTAGTTTGTCTATGCTTATACTGAACACCTTTAGTTGATGGTCTCAGTGTTGGGGAGAAAAGAAGACTCCTGAAAGAAGAAGCAAACACCCGATAGCAATGAGGTAAGACGTTCAGCCAGTATCCAGGTTAATTTGGTCAAATTTCTGATTCATCCTGTTGACCCAGTCAGGGCTTGAGTATTGATGGACCCTACTCACTCAGACTCACTGGGCTCCTACTCTCATTGTTTTGTGAGTTTTAACCATAAGCGTGTTTTTCCCCCCAGTCCCTGGCAGAGACTGTCCACAGCCTCTGTACTGAATCGCTGTGGCACTTACAAGAACTGCTCTGCCGTCTTTCAACTCTCTAAGTTTCACATTCAGTGGAAACATTTAAAAGTTCAGGGTCCCCTCCATGCCAAGAATAGGCAGAAAGAAATGCAATTGTAAAGACTGGTCTCCAGCCTACCCTCTCCAGCTAGAAATGATTTCAAGCTGCTTCATATTGGCCTAAGATACCCTGGGAGGTGGTAACCTCCAAAGATCACTAATGGATAGAGAACTTGGACTAATGGATAATTTGGAATTCCTCTCAACCAATTTTTTAACACCTTGTAGAAACTAAATCATGGTGCAGCAGGTATGCAATTACCTCTTTCGTGGGTGGACATCCCCAGGAAATAAGGATGACTCATCTTAAATTTTCTAGGCATGGCATATGCTTCTTTTAAAATTATATTTTGACTCGCTTTTGAGGATCTAGCTAGAGGCTAGTTTATCTTCTTGACCAGTTGCTTAAGTCCACCCCACAACCTCTTTTTTCATTGGGCTCTCACATGCGAGGGTCACGATGCTCCTCCCCTCATCACTCCAGAGTCAAGTGACAGGCAACTAGGGACAGCCTCTATACCCTAGAGCCCAAGACATTATTCAAATTAGCCAATTCACAGGGAGCCTGAGCAACTTAGCTCACTCCACTCCACTTGCCATACATGAGTTTTCCCCAGCACCTCCAGATTCCGTTATCAGTCTCTGTCACAAATCCTTTGGTGGCCCTGCCTCGAAGTCTTCTCTATTTCAGAGACCCAAATAACACACAGTTCTGCTTTTATTCTATTCTAGTGTCAGTGTGTTGTGTCTCACTATCAAAAGGATGTTTAAACCCTATAAAACAGCATGCTAATGAAATAGACACAAGGAAACTAGTGTTTTTCAGAGTGTTTGTATATTGCTTTTAGCAGGATGTATCAAGTCGGTCCAGATTAGCTTGGGATAAGAAATCCTGGTGCCTGACTCCTCAGAAAATTTGATGTGTGGTATGTAACTATTATGCAATAGAAATGTTTCATAACTCAGATGGCCTCTTCTTTCTAAGTGGTGTAGACTCACTCACAACATAAAGACTTCATATGTTAACCTAGGCTACGGATATTGTAAGAAAGGGCCCAAGTGGCTACATTGGTTTCTTCTTGCTTCACTGGTGTCTTGAAATCATTAATAAAATTTCATGCTAAGTCATGTCTTTTACTCTTGTGATTCTCATAAGCAGTCTGATACTTGGTACTTTCTCCCCTAAAACAAAATCAAATCAAATCAAAACAGAAATTACAACATATTAAGTAAACAGTCCTGAAGGAAAAAAAAAAGTCACCATGTTGCATATAAAATATTTTCACTATTGTATAAAAGAGTAAGTTCCTCTTCAACTAATTGCCTTACCAATAATAAGACCTCTGGTAAGTCTATAAGAAACAACTTCCCGAGAGCTGCAGAAAATGAAAAAATGCAGGCAGATTTTAAAGATGTTGAAATTTTCAGTAAATGACCAGCACTTTCCTGTTTTCTGTTTTTGTTTTGTTTTGCAGATATGCCCTGAAAGAAACTGCAGTTGTGGAGGTGATGTTATGTTTCTAAGTTTTTCATAGAAAGGCTCCATTTGTTTTGGTTGAAGATATCAAGGGAATAATTCCAAGAGCCACAGAAAAGTGAGATAATAAACTAGACAAGAGAAATACAGAGAAAATAAAGTTTGTCTAAAACTATGCCCAAGTCAGGCTGGTGCACAAATAACACTTGAGAAAGGCAGACTAAAAGCTGATATAAACTTTAGCCCAACATAGATATGTCATAGTTTGAAATATAAGCGAGTTAATTTCCTATAATAAAAATATTAGTACTAATTGGAGACACATAACAGAATTTACTGTTTCAAACATATTAACAATGTTCAAGATACAATCTCAAAGTTCTTTACATGAAAAGACTAAGGCAGTGTAATCCATTGTCAACGGAACATACACTTTCCAAATGACTACCTTATGATTCAGACTTTATAAGTATGAAACAAAGATTTTAAAGCAGCTATTGTAACTGTTGCAAAATGAGCTAGAAAAACACATATTTTTGATGAAAAAAATAAGAAATCCCCAGAAGAGAACAAGAAAATTAAAAAGAACCAAGAGTTCTAAAATTGTTGAAGGAAACACCATTTAATAAAAATAAATCACTGGATGGATATACAATGAAATAAACAAATACTAGCTTAAAAATTACTGGATGGTTAAAAGGAAAGCAAAAGTAGAATAGAAATAAGTCAATAAACTGGAAGAAAGATTAGGCAATCTGAAGAAGAAAGAAACAAGCTTGAGAAGAAACCTAGAGCCTCAGGAACATATGAAAAAATATTGTATGATGAGTCCAACATACAGACAATTAGAGTCTCAGAAAGAAAGAAATGAGAAGGGGGAGATTAATATAAAAATAGAATAGGTGAAGTCCTCTCAAATTAAATGAAATATATACATTTATGGGGTTAAGAAACTGAGCTACACATAGAGTAAATACAAAGAAAAAAATCCTAGGCACATTACATAGTCAAAAGGCAAAAAACAAACAAACAAACAAAAAAAAAAACAGAGATAAAGAGAAATTATTGAGTGCAACCAAAGAAAATATACAGATGAGCAATAATCTAAATGACCATAGATTTCTCATCAGAATACAGAGCAAAAAGAAGACACTAGAACAAGAATTGTAAATAGATTAAAGAAAAAATAAACTGATAATTCTATATAAAGCAAAAATATTCAAGCATGAAGGACAAATAAAGAGTTTTTAGATGAATGAAAAGCTAGCATAGAATTAAAACTGTCATAAGAATGAACATGTAGACAATTGAAACAGAATTGATCATCCAGAAATAAAATCTTTTATTTATGGTAAATTGATTAACAACAAAGGTGCCAAGACAATTGTTGAGAAATTGTGCAGACTAAGCTGAATGACTATGTGGGGAAAAAATTGTTGTCTATTACCTGACACTATACACAAAAATTAATTTATATTGATAGCAGACCTGATGCAAATACTAAACTTATAACATTTTTAGAACTTTCCATAAATCAGATGCAAAAATAATGCATCATAAAAGAAAAAAATAAGTTTTATTAAAGTTTAAACTTGTTGTTCAAGAGATACCATTAATAAAATTAAAATACAATACAAAATAGGATAAATATTTGCACTATATGCATTTGCCAAGGGATTTTTGTTTTTAAATATATACAGAACTCTCATAACTCAGTAAGATCAAAGTCAATCCACGAAAAGAAAGCTTAAAGGATTTGAAAATATACTTCGGCATAAAAGAGATACAAATGGCAAATAATCATATAAAAATATATTTCATGTTGTAATTAGAAAAATGTAAGTTAAAACCATAAATGAGACCACACTATATATCCGTAAAAATAAATGAAATTATAAATCTAGAATATCAAATTTGATGAGGACATTTTACCAAACAACGTATCTCACAAACTTCTGGCAAGAATGTAAAGGATACAAGGGCTTAGGAAAACAGTTGGCAGTAAACATACAGCTACCAAATACCCAGCCATTCCACTTTTAGGCATTCACTTAAGACAAGCAAAAGAACATATCCATAAAAAGACATGTGCAAGAATGTTCATAACAGGATTATTTGTAAGAGACAAAATTGAAAACCAACCTAATATCCATCAACAGGTGAATGGATAAACATATAATGGAATACAACTCAGCATTAAAAAACATACTGATACATGCAATAATATGGATGAAACTTACACATCATTAAGCCAAAGTGAAAAGAAGCGTCGAGTGCAAAATAATACAGATTTGATTATTTTATTTATATAAAAGTTTAGTAAAAGTAAATTAAACTATAATGACAGGAGACAGATTATTGGTTGTCTGGGGTTTAGGACAAAGAGACAGATACACTGCAAGAAGATATAGGAAATGTTTTGATGGTGAACAAAATAGTCTTCATATTATTTGTGGTGTTGAAAGCTCATACTCTGAAATATTATTCATATTATTTGTGGTGTTTCAGCTCATACTCTGAAATCATGAATTCAATGGCCTATTTTAAATGCCTAGAGCTCATTGTATGCAAGGTTTTGTTAATGGAGTTGACTAAAAAAAAAAATTGGAGCTATAGCTAAATCTGAAAATTCAAAGTTTCAATTCTCAAGTACTCATGTAACTTAAAAAAACGAATAGTGGAAATAAACAAATTATGTACCAAGCTCAAGAATTGGGGGACAGAGCAAAATAAGCCTATGGGAAGCAAAGGGATAGAACTGATAAGCATAAGTGCATATTAACTATTAGAATATACAAATACAGCATTAATAAGTAAATTTAATAGCTGGCACTGTGAAAGAATCCAATTAAATAGATAAACCAATAGCTAATCTAGTCAAACAAGAGAATACTCACATAGCCATACTGGGGAAACTAATTATAGGACAATATTTTACTCGACTGTTCAAATAAATTTGAAAATTGACTTCAAATTCTCAGAAAATATAAATTACCAGGAGAGTATACAATGTAAACAAACCAATTACCATGGTAGGATTTGAGAAAGCTGTCAAACTGTTCCTCTCCAAAATAAAACAAGACTCAAATTTTCCACAAGTGATTCTATCAAACCTTCAAGATATAAATATTTTTAGTGTTATTTAAATGTTTCCAAACAGAAAAAGAAAGAAAAGCTCCCTCTCTTGTTTCCACCAACTTCTCTTTTTAGAAGTTAACAAACACCTCTTTACTTTTTTATGTATGTTCTTGGCTTCTTCAAATGCTTACTGATTGCAGTAATGGGCTAAGTGGATGATGGGTGGCTGCCATTGGCCAGGTGAACTATGGACAGCGGCCACGGAGTTCCTCTGTACATGTGTATGCCTGTTTACTTCACAGGATTTCCCTTATCTCTGTCGCATGACTGACTGTAACCTCTATGAAAATTGAGGGGGAATGAGTGAATAGGAATGCTTTCCTTTCGGAAACAGAGTGGCAACAGATAAATCATGCTTGAACGCCTCAAAACTGGTAAACCAAGAAAACAGTTTCTCTGAAACTAAAACAAGGGTATTTACTACTGAGCTGAGCTGTTATCCTATTTTTCTCTTTAATCTTCTGGGGAGAAGTAATCCCATATTAATTAGATGTCAATTCTTATAACTCCCTTTTTTCTATTGAAATAATTAAATCAATTTATTTTTTCTGATCATTTGTATCTAAATTCAGTTCATTCATTATTTAAATTTTAATATAAAGTGACCTATCATGAATTAGTTGACTTTTATTGAACATAAAGTATTTTAATGATTTCTCTCTATGATTTTTAGGGTTTTTCCCACTTAAAATGTATTTATTTTTGTGTGTTTCAACCCACCCTACCTGAAAGCACTTATAACGTGATCAATGTGAAGAAAAGGAAATGAAAGATGAAGCTGAACTTTAGAGAGCAATAAATAGTAGAATATTTTTCCAGTTTTTTATTGGAATAAAATATACATAAATTAAATTTTACTAACTTCATAATTATTAAGTGTATAATTCGGTAGTATTAAGTGCATTAGCATTGTTATACAACCATTGTCATTCTCTATCTCTTGAACTTGACTAGATGCTTTGAAAAATGAATAAATATAAAACTGCATGGAACTACTTAAAAATTTTTGCGAGATATCGGTAGCAGGGAGAGAAGAGAAATATTTGAAATGTTTCAGAATAATCACTCGTAATTTGAATTGTAATAGTTTTTACAACCATTCATAGTTAGTTCTACCATTATAATAATCAAATAGCTCAAATTAGATGTTTCTTTCTTGGAGAAAATTATTTCACCACTGTCAAAGTATTGATTATACAGATATGGTTAGAAGTAACACAACACCTTACAATTTAGGTTTTGTACATAAGACTTAATTACAGAAAAAATGTAACTCAGAAATTTCAAACAAATGTATAAAATGACTCATTCTGCAGATGGTTGCTACTTCAAAGAAAATTGCTGCCAAGAAGCACATAAAATTTTAAAATAAAAATCAGTATATGTCATTTCAAAGTTTTCTGAATCATTGGTTATTACTGATGAAATAAGAATTACAAATTGCCAGTTTTCAATAGACTTAAATTGGTGTTTGTGTATATATGTACATTTAGTATATGATAACTTGATAACTTTTTGTGTCTGATGTCATACTCCAGAGTTTAAAAATAAATTCTCTTGAATCTTTTGGGTTTGGCTTTCTTCTAAGTTTTGTATTTTAATCATAGAATGCACCACATATATTTCAATTTCACTTTGTATTTATATTTTAGGTATTTAAAAGTAAGCACATTTCTACATATTTAAATATTGTTTGTATTAATTTTAATTATAACAGGTAGTTTTTTCTCATTTTACAGTTTTTTCTCATTTTTCTCAATTTACTACTGAAAATTATTTCTTACTGAAATATTATTTCTTACTGAAATAATAAATATTTTAAACGCATAGTGTAATTGCCATCTAGAAAACCTGAGAAAAGGGAGAAGTCAGAATCAGTGCTTTTGACCAACTAACAATAAATCAGAGCAACAAAAAGCATTTTCTGGCTGGGCGCGGTGGCTCATGCCTGTAATCCAGCACTTTGGGAGGCCAAGATTGGTGGATTACCTGAGGTCAGGAGTTGGAGACCAGCCTCATCAACATAGTGAAACCCCATCTCTATTAAAAATACAAAAATTAGCTGGGCATGGTGGCGGGCTCCTGTAAATCTGGCTACCCAGCAGGCTGAGGCAGGAGAATTGCTGGAACCAAGGAGGCAGAGGCTGCAGTCAGCCAAGATCACACCACCGCACGCTGGCCTGGATGACAGAGCAAGACTCCGTCTCAAAAATAAAATAAAATAAAAATAAAAAAAGCATTTTCCTCAAATAGTTTGCTCCTTTTGCTTTACAAATTTTGCCTGTATCTCCTCTCAGAAATCGAGTTAAGGCTTAGTCCAATGATTGTCCTTTTAAAAGTAACTCTCTCTAATTTAAAGCATCTCAGCGTGTATGCATGTTCTCCATCTCTCATGGCCTCCTACATCAATGAGATCTGGCCAAGAAAACAGAAACCACACTAGGTATTTTAGATGGGAAGGGATTGAATATAAGTGGCTTATTCGACCATTGGAAGGCCTGAAGTAGTGAAGGTTATAGAGACTTCTGCTGGCCCTGAGGGAACACAGGAGTACAAGGGGTACAGGACAGCTGTTTTGGAAGAATTCAGCTGCCTGACACATTGAAATGGAAAATTTTGCTGAGGACAGCAAAGAACTGTTACTGAAGCCCCAAGACTGCTGCTGACAATATCCACTGGTCTATTCACATCTTCTGCTGGTGAATAATTACTTTTATTTCTCTTTCAATTTCTAATGATTGTCTCTGGCTACAAGAATCTAAACTGGAACACTGTGGGTTAGGGATCCTGGAAAATACAGATTCAGGCTTCTCCCTTAAAATACAGCAATGAATGTAGAAAATACAGAGTTGGTAATGGTCATGCATCACCATTCTGAGAGAAAAACTTATGTAAGTTAAGATATAAAACTCTTTCCTGAGCTTTTTAGAGCAATAAAATGCAACCCTGTTTTCCCCAACTCATATGAAGTGTGTTTTCAATTGACATTCGGGGTACTGTCTAACATAATACTGGAAAGTCAAACCTATTTCCAATGCAGTTAGTTGTTTCATGAGTTCAGAGGATGGCCCTTCATATACTGCAGTACATATTATAAGTCTTGGGGATACAGTCACTTCAAGAGGCTCACATATCTGTGAAAGAGATGGGGAGGTGAAATGAGTGTTATAAAATTGCCTTTCAAATGATAGGGTAAAGGTGTGTAAACGGCTGCAGGAAATCATGCAAGTAACTAGAAGCTATTTATTATCAACTGAGTATGATTCCAAATTTAACTAAAGTAATGAGGCTAATTTTGCCAAATAAAACTCAGTTTTATTACATTCACCTAAATAATGAGCTGTCTGATGTGTAACTGAAGGATTTGCAAGCACATGCTCAATTTGTATTCAGTGGCAGACGTTTGAGAATTACAAAATTAGAAAAATTTTAAAAGATTACTTTGATTATTCCTTTCTCAGAAGTTTAAGACCTTAAATCCTCTCAGTGGTCCCAACTAGTAAGGTAGATTAAATCTTTCTTATTCACACACAGATGTATAATTATTAGTGTTCCACACAAAGTAGCGGTAGTCATTTAGAGTCAGGATCAGCTAACATTTGTAGAGCAGCTATAATGCTCTTGATTGCCTGGGACTTTATTTTGCATATTCATTTAATTCATTTGACATCAAAGAGTATACAGAAGTGATATTGATATTTGTGTGTGTAAACGTATGTGCTTGTATGTTTGTGCTTTGTATTACCAACAGTCTACCATGTGCCTCTCTTCTGTTATAACTCCTAAGTCTAAAATAATTATACCTATTCTTTTATTTTCAACAATCTATTGGGGTTATAATTATTTCCATTTTACATTTCAAGCATAAGGTTTGTGATCTATATTGGATCTTCCAGTTAGCATATTTCACTGGTAGAAGCATAATTTCATACATCATAATTCTTAAAACTATAATTCTTGAAAATCATAATCATGATTCTTAATACATTTGTACTTGTTCCATCTTCATCAGAATCTCCAGGCATTTTAGAAGTTAATATCCCCGCTATACCTCATCGTCTACTCTTCAATCTACCGTAAGTGGTCATAAGTAGAGCTCTCACCTTAGACTAAGTTGCCTGGAAATAGACTCTGAGATGGGGGCGCTGTGTGCAGAATTGTATTAGGAGGAGCTCTGAGTACCAGTGTGAGGAAGGAGGAAAGGCATAAAGTGCGCATGGAAGAGCAAGACCCTCAGCTGTAAAGCTCTCCAGTCAATCTAGTGCTGAGATGATCTTTCCAAGATACCCCATATTAAGGCAAGACGACCAGCTCTTTGCATCCAAGGTTGACCCTTGGCTGGTATCTGGGAACCCGGATTTCAGGATAGCTATGCCTATCCTAACTGATAAGTGTAATTCACTGTGCCTGAACTACTGTTGCAAACAATATGGTTTAGTATGATTTTTTGCTTTTCTTCTGGGAGTCTGAAATTTTAGTACCTGCCAAGAAGAGAGTGCCTATGTGATTAGTCCCCGATAAAATCCCTGGGCCTTATTTCCCAATGTGCTTCCCTGTTGGACAACATTTTACACGTTACAATTCTTTGTTGGGGGAAATAAGCAGTTCTGGAGTTATTCTACTGAGAGCTTGTGACCTGATTTCCTCTGGACTTTGCCCCATGATGCTTTTTCCTTTGCTGATTTTGCTTTGTATCTTTTTACCATAATAAATTATTGCCATGAATACAATTACATGCTAAGTTTTGTGAGTCTTCTTAGCAAGTCATCAATACAGGAACTGGTCCTGAGAACCACACCCCAAAAGAGAGCTTCCACTTGCACAAGGCAGTTCCCTACGGTAGAGGACAAATCTTAGTGATGAGGCAGCTTTGAACACTGGCAGCCTGTGTCTCCAAATGTGTGAAACATGAGTGTGTCAGACTCAAAGAGGGAATCTAGATAGAAAATCATTGTATCGATCAGGTGCGGTGGCTCACAACTGTAATCCCAGCACTTTGGGAGGCCAAGGCAGG
Source organism: Piliocolobus tephrosceles (assembly GCF_002776525.5). Lineage (NCBI taxonomy): Eukaryota > Metazoa > Chordata > Mammalia > Primates > Cercopithecidae > Piliocolobus > Piliocolobus tephrosceles. Next base: position 22,723,058 of record NC_045437.1, read on the forward strand.
TGGATCACCTGAGGTCAGGAGTTCAAGACCAGCCTGACCAACATGGTGAAACCCCATCTCTACTATATATGTATATATAATATCTATACAAAAAATTAGCCAGGAGTAGTATCAGGCACCTGTAATCCAAGCTACTTGGGAGGCTGAGTGAGGAGAATTGCTTAAACCTAGGAGGCGGATGTTGTAGTGAGCAGAGATCACGCCATTGCACTCCAGCCTGAGCGACAAGAGCAAAACTCCATCAAAAGAAAAAAGAAAATCGTGTATCCAGTGTGTAAATACGTGTCTCACTCAGGTCCATGTGTCTCTTCTATTAAGTGTGCTGTCTCTGTAAAGAGCTTTTCCAGAATTCTAGCTAGTCTTGTTTTCTGGAGCACTAAAAAGAGACAAATTAGTGGGATGGAAGCACAGCCTCTACTGCTACAGTTGAACTCAGGGGCATAACAGAGGTTCATTAACCCTTCTTTGCTCTCTTTCTAAGGGACCTTCAAACTCTGCCAACACCTTAACTTGTTTAAGCAGTTTTCTTGGTGAAGATCTCCCAGAATTCCATCCCCTATGTTTCCAAATCACTACATACTATGCCTTTCTGAAACTGTGTTTCCTAAGCTATCTATTTCTCTTTAAAAACAGGCATAATATCTCCTAGGGATTCATTGGTGGATCACCTGAGCCCCAAACCTATTCTTCTTTGATCATGTTATATAAGAGCAGTTTTACCTCCCACTTATGGTCAGAAAAAAACTACCTTCTAAGTAAGGCAGATTTTTATTTGTCTTCTGGTCTTTTGGCATAAGGAACCTAAAATGATAGGCCACTAGCTGTAACTTAAAATTCTGTAGAACTCTTGGTGTCTGTCCTGGTTGAAGCATTCATCTTTTAATGCTTCAACTGAGCCCTCTCAGCTTAAAACGTCCAAAATGAAGTGGAGAAAAGTATAAATAACCCAAATGAACCACTGGGAGTTACAGTAAATGGACCCACTCTTACTTCCATTCCTTGGTTTCCAAATCTATATATTGTGTCGCTTGCAAGCACTGAGCCATACAATGTTCATTAATTTAGGGTTTAAATTATATTCTGGGATATTGAACTTTATAATATCAAAATATTATTTTCTGTCTCATACTTCAACTACATCTTTGAAATGTTGCCCCTCTATTACATCAGGGACACCAGGTGGACCCAAGGGTGGCACATTCTCAGTAAACCAATATGATAAAACAATCAGATCCCAATACTAGACCAGTTGCCACTGCTAATTAAACATAAAATTGATCTCTTGGCTGGGCACGGTGACTCATGCCTGTAAATCCCAGCACTTTGGGAGGCTGAGGCGGGCGGATCATGAGGTTGAGAGTTCGAGACGAGCCTGGCCAACATAGTGAAACCCTGTCTCTACTAAAAATACAGAGGTTTAGCCATGTATGGGGGCAGGTGACTGTAATCCCAGCTACTTGGGAGACTGAGGCAGGAGAATCGCTTGAACTCGGGAGATGGAGGTTGCAGTGAGCCAAGATCGCACCATTGCACTCCAGCCCAGGTGGCAATGTGAGATTCTGACTCAGAAAAACAACAACAACAACCAATGAAAAAAAATAAACTGATCTCTTGTTCTGATTCAATGTTATATGTGATCTTGTGTCAATAGATTGTGGTTATGTTGACAATGGCCCTGTAGGCAACAAAGAAAATCTTATTCTGGGAATGCGTGTCAGTCTTATCCAAGATGATTTGCTGTTCCTTCCAGAGTAGGAGTCAAATATAGTTAACTTGCCACTAAATGACTGATTGTTTTCCTTGACATATGGCTTCATACTGAGGGGTCAGTGTTAGTCTCTGTTACTGGATAAGTAAGAGTAGCTAGATCAGACAAGTCACAACCTATACATGTGCATATGCATAGCATCTGTCTCTTCCACAGACCTTCTCCATTCTTGTGCCCACAGTCTCATCACTGGGTCACAAATTACAACAGTGACTGAGATCAATGGGCTAAATAGTTCTATCTATTTGATTAGTTACAGATATTTCCTAGTGGTGCCAAACATGATAGAAAGAGCTTTGCATTGCATAATCAATTCCATAGGTTCATATACATACCTCTTAGCCAGAAATTGTCACTGATCTTCCAATTTTTCTTCTTCCATGCCTGTGTTCAATAATATAAGCCATCTGTCACTGTTCATGAGCCCAGATATATTCTTACTGTATGCCACATTTCATTCTACACAATGTGGATGTCTAAGTGCATCATTTGAAGCTCTCCTTTAGGGGAACTTTCTCTGCCTGGTCTCTTGAAGGCCTCCCTTTACTTGGACTATAGCGTGACTCCGGTCTGCTTTTGGCTCATATTGTATCTTTTGACTCTCCTAATCCCCGGTCCTTCTGTGTTACCATGGATTGCTTTTAGATTGTTCTGTTTTATAATTTGATAGATCATACAGAACCCAGTGTTGCCTGAATGGCCACTTGGTTTACAATGATTAGAAACGCCATCTCTGTAACATGCCATGGATGACTTTTCTAGTGTGTATAGTTTTCTGCTTTAGTTTGCATGACTCTACTCTAATACCCTAAACTTTTACATGTGGTTCTCTTATTGGGGATTTATATTAACTCAATATTAAATCCAAAGATATCTTTGGTACCTTATGTTTGCTGGACTAGATGGTCCACAAAGTGCAAAGCAATGGAGCTTGGGCAAATTGCCAACCTTATTCTTCTTTGGACCACATGCAAAGATGTAGACTTCTATATGTCACCCCAAAAGTCCCAAGTGTGAAATATGGTGTTCCTTAAACCTGAAAAAGCCTTTGCACTTCATATCTAGTGTGGGATGGCATGCCTATTTATATCTCAGTTCACTTGATGCTGAAAACTTTTACTCATATGCCAGGTCCCTGAACCTTCATAATATTTACCTCCCATATATCTTACTTTATATTCTCCACCCCGTTACAAAATCCTGTGCAAATCATCTCATCAAACCTCTTTTGGCTCCTGCTAGTACGGATTGACCAGATACTTCAGCTTCCTTGCATATGATCTTTCCTTTCTTTCTACAGGTTCAACATGTCCTCTGTCAAGGTATAGTGATCTGATTGCCAGAAGAGGAAACTGGTGTAGATCTTGAGGGCAAGGAATGTTTTTATTGTAAGTCATTTGCCTCTCTTGGGGTTTCTGCTGGGTTTTCAGGAAGGGAGGTGTATCATTCGATAAGGGTAAGAGGGGAACATTTGGAGTTCAAATAATATAGAACAGTGGTTCTCAATCAAGAGTGATTTTCCACTTCCTGAGGGTGAGCACACTTGGTTATGACTGGAGACATTTTTAATTATCACAGCTGCGGGAAGAGGGGCTTAGAGACCTGAGATGTTGCTAACAGTCTTACAGTGCACAGGTTTCTGCCTCCACAACTAAGAACTATTCAGTCCCAAATGTCAATAGTGCCAAGGTTGAGAAGCCTCAATTTAGAAGACATTAGAATTTATTTCCCACACTTACCCAGATATTTTAAGTATCAGGGGCCTATGTTTTTTCCTCATAGAGCCCTGAGACTGGAATAGGAATCCTACTGGGATAAGGCTTCATTCTTCTTTAAATCTTTGTTTCTCTTACGATTAAGTCAGAAACCTGTTTTGCCACCCCATCTATCCTGGAGGGAGAAATATATGGGAGATTTATGTGGAAATTCATTTGTGTGATGCACTGGAAGGTGGAGTTGAGCAGAGGAAGGAGCTCATGCTGCAGTGTGGTTGCATCTAAGGACTCAGCCAGTACAAGGAGCTCTAGGTTTGAGGTATCCCTTAAGAGACAGAGATAGTCCAAATTGAGTTAAGGGGTGGTCCTTTGTTTTCCCACATGAACCCGTCAGTAGCTATGGTCCGCTCCCCTGAAAGAAAATGTCACTTTGAAGAAAAGCAATTACCTGTGAGGGCCACAGCTGTAAGCCAATAGCAACAGCTCTTTCAAGGAAGTAAATGAGAAATGTATCAACCCCAATGAGGGAACCTGTACAGAGCAATACAAATATCCACTACAGCCATCAAAGTCATCAACACATGGACCAGTGTCCTAGCATCAATGACAGAACTCTCCCAAAATGTAGACAAAGAATTGAGAAGGAAGAGAAGTAAAAAAGTAATTAATTATTAAATATTTCCATTTAGAATCCTAAAGCATTAAACAGAGATAAAAATAAACACTAGATACGGGTGTTGGTAACTATATGTTGGATAGAAGAGAAGGGAGAAATGTGGATTCATGAATGTTTATTGAGACTTTTCCATGTGTTCAGAAGTAAGAAAGGTAAGTGAAAACTAAATAATTGATAAGTATAGTAGTCTGTATTTGAATTATATTGATAAGAAAATTATAAGTATCAAAATTATATTGATGATACTTCCCTTTTTTGAAGAGAAAAATATTTTTAGAAAGTAAAATTTCAGTGTGTGTCAGGTGGTATCAGGAATAATACATCTCTGTTGTTTTGAAAATTATACCCTTCACCCGCTTTGTTGACGTTTTTTAAAAGATTCTGCCATATGTTTTTCTCAAGCAGGTTGATGACTAAGCAGGGAAACACACTCCTCCCAAAAATTTAATTTTAATTAGAAGTGATGAATTATAATTTTGGTTGCTTAGCCATGTTTTAAGCCATTAAAACATGCCATTTTTTCATTTTCATGTAATCTCTTTAGCAGAAAATGTGTATGTGCCTCAGAAAGTGGTGTTTTAGTATTGATATATATTATTTGTAATTTATAATATATCTCTTTTAGTCATGTTGATATAAAAATAGATTGCATAATTGTGTTTGTTTCAATCTTTGTCAACTCCCCAAAAAATAAATTATAAAAGTATTTATGGAAAAAAAAAAAAAACAGCGGTATAGATACTACTCATAATGTTTTTTCTTTCAATTATGTTTGAGGGAATATTACCATTGTCTTATACCCAGCATTTTTATTGTCCCTGCTATTTTTCTATCCTGAAACTTGATCTTTAGTACATATTATACTCATCAACATCTACTATTTCCCTCATAAAATATAGCAAACTTTATTCAATTATAAAGGGAGATTTCTTCAGAAATATTGAGTGTGTCTTAAAATTTGCTGAGTATTTGGAAATATGACTTACGAAAATCATAAAACCAATTGCATATGTTTAATATTTTATAATTTAATAAACTTAGATCAGTGATTCTCAAACCAGGGCAACCTTTTTCCCCTCCAACACATACACATGCTAAGGGACATTTGACAACATCTAGAGACACTTTAGATTGCCACAGTTCAGGTGCGTACTTCAGGAACAGATGCCAGGGTTGCTACTAAGCATCTTACAATGCACAGAACAACCCTTCCTCCTCTACAGTGGTTGCTGTAATAAATAATAATCAGAATTCTCAAATTTTGCTCCAAACTGTAATAGTACAGAAGATGAGAAATCCTGTTGTAGATATTCTGACACTTAAAATACTAAAAGCATTTTAAAAGGCCAATTTTAATAGAATTAATAAGTGAAACTTGATCATAGTCTCGCCACTGGTAAGACAATTTTTGAAATTTTTGTTACTGTTGTTTCTTAAAAGTTTTCAACCTATTGCTTTAACAGTATTTTGAGTTAATTCTGTTAATTATGTTAAGAAATACTATTTCTGCACCAAATTCCAACTTGACTTACGGATAATATACAGAATGTTTAAGCATATATGCAATTATTTTGTGAAGCTCAAATTTCTCATTAATTAAAAAATACTATAATAAATATTGCATTGTATTATTTAACTTTTTTCTATTCCTACCATTTGAGAATTCAAATTTTCTTTTGTAATGTTTTAATTATTGAAATAGTATTGAAATATATTTTTAATGTTCGGCTTGTTTGATAAATGCTACATTCAGACTAAATTATATATGGTCAAGTAAAATGGCTATTAAAATTAAAACCAAATGAAAAAATAAATCAGCCCTTTAGAGTAGCAGATACAATGCAGTGTGCAGCAGTCTATTATTGCTTACAGCTCATAAGGAGGAAAAAATGCTTCTGAGGTTGCACAACACATGAAAGTAGAGAAGTGACAAAGAAAATTTTCACTGACTTGTGAAAATTGCTTTTTAAGCTCCAGTATGATTATAGTTCAATTTTCCAATTGTTTTTTATATTTTCAATCATTTCGTTTCTAAAATTATTCCTGAATTGATTCATTTTTTGTTCTTTTTGTTAGAGCAAAACTCATACTTACAAACCATATTAACATATCTACATTTATCTGGTACTATATCAGATTAAATTCCTCTTAAATGTAATTGTGATAAACTTTTTATAAGCAGATAAAAATTTTCTTGCTTTATGATAGAGAAATATGTGAGGAACAATTTTGCTCTCAATTATTTTTTATGAAGCAGAAAATTTAACACCACTAAACCAAACACTAGAAAAGCATACATTTTGTTTTTCCTAGATGTAGCTGAATGTTGATAAATATCTAGGACATTCTGTTCATATGAACACCTTTAACACAGTCTGATTAATATCCATAATTTAATTTGAGGATCTCTGGCAAAAATAATAGAATTAATTTTAAAAATCTCACAAAAGTGTCCTGTCCTTTGATTCTGTAAAGATGACCATAGTGCTTAAATTGCTATTTTAACTGATGTTACGCAAAGATGTATGAGCAGAATTTTAACATCAGTATTGATCAATAATCTGTGATCTTGAATGGAATTATAAGTTTACACAGATAATAGTTGCTGTAATGAATGATAATCAGTATTCTTAAATTTGGCTCTAGGAAAAGACTTAAAAAATGAATAATTGCATTGCACCACCATTTTTTAAGCCACCGAATTGGGTATTTTATTATTTGTGCCCAAAAGGACCCTAACTATTAGACAAAATTTTGGATCTTAGAAATGTGACAAAATCATATTCAACTGCATGTGGGGTATGCTGAAGAGACAAATGGCTTAGTGAATGTTTAGTTAAAGTATATGTCAGTGTACATTAAAGGAAGAACAATATTGGCCTGCAGGAGGCCAAAAATATTGTTTTATGCTTCTATCCTTTCCATATTTTTTTTCTTTACCTACTGTTTAGATGAAACAGAATCAATGAAAAGAACAATATATTGTAATTCAGACTGAGTAAGATATAAGTGTAGGAAGACCTTCTATGCGAAGAGAAATAGAGTTCAAATCTATTTGGCTATTAGGACACCTGTCTTTCCATGAGGTTAGAGAGGTAAGGAATGTCAAGTTTTTTATATTTCCTCACAATGAGAAGACTTGGAATGAACCATCAAAACATACTCCTTCCCGTTGCTGTAAGAAAATTATTGCTCTTACTTGTTGGCATATGTTTGTGGGACTAGGCGAGAAAAGAGAGAGATAAGTGATAGTGCTTTTCTTGCAACTCTAGGATTACTTCTAGCCTATAGAAAGGGATGTCTTGACTTAGTTGAGCAGTGTATGGGTTTGGGGGCAAAGCTCCATTTCTTTGCCTGAACTTAAGCCATGATTAGTTGTGTACTTTATTATCTGTTTGGCCTGTATTTCCTTCAGGAACTTTGAAGTAATTAGTTAAGGATCCGATTCAAGAACACTTAGCCTCATTTTACATCATCCACTTATTTTATAATTTCTTTTTTTTCCCCACTGTTGCCAAACAAATCAAAAATAAATAATCATTGCAGCTTTATCAAGTACATCTATTTGAAAGAATGGCAAATATATAGATTTGAAAGAGTATCTAATGAAAAAAATAACTAAAAACCAATTACTCTATCAAGGGACAAGTACATCCCCATAGTTGTTTTTAAAAGACACGTGAATGTCTGCTGCAGAGAACGTGGCCTTGCTTGTGAATTTTTCTTGTGATCCTACCAACAGGGCTTGCCATTAACTCTACCACGTATCTTCTTGTACCACTGATCTTTTCAATGCCTTAAAGAATGCTGGGAGTGCAGCACCACAGCCACCACAGCCTGTACCTACTGCACAGTACTTTCTTGCTTTAGGCCTCATCAAAGCAAATAGCCTTTCATGTCACCTGGTATATAGTCCAGTGTATTAGTCTGTTCTCACACTGTTAATACATATCCGAGACTGGAAATTTATAAAGAAAAGAGGTTTAATTGATTCACAGTTCCACATGGCTAGGGAGTCTTCAGAAAACTTACAGTCATACCAGAAGGCATCTCTTTACTGAGCAAAGGAGGAAAAGCCCCCTATAAAACCATCAGACCTCCTGAGAACTTACTGTCAGGAGGGCAGCATAGAGGTAGCTGCCCCCACGATTCGATTACCTCCCACCTCTCACTGGGTCCCTCCCACAACACGTGGGGTTTATGGAAACTACAATTCAAAATGAGATTTTGGTGGAGACACAACCAAACCATATCATCCAAGGAAAACAGAATGAACAATGGATTAATGATAGTAAATGTATGTCATGTAGATCCTACTTGGGTGAAGGACCAAATCTAAAGCTATGGATAAATAAATAGATTGATGTCAATCTGGAAGAAGATGTTTAAACACATGCTAACAGAGCCTGCCCACATTTATATCAGTTTCCAGAACAGAGATGGCAGGATGAATGTTTTTAAAGGTACAACAAATTCAGGATGTTTTAGTAAGTATATTAGGTGACAGAATCAGGTTGTGAAAGAGTATTGATGCATTAGATGGTCCAAAGCAAATTAAATAAAATGTAATAGAAATAAATGTAAAGTACTGTATCATGCTTAGTTCTAAAGATACAACTGCAGAAATGTGGAATGAAGAAAATAAGTCCTTACACTAGCATACGTGAAAAAGATGTATGACTTCTAGGTGGCTGTAGCTTTTATATGATTCTGTTGCATGCAGTGAAAAATGCAAATCTGATCTTAGACTCTATTAACATAAGTACAGAATACAGAGTGAGGAATTGGATGATCCCGTTGTAACTTCAGATTCAGAGTTCATTTAGGGTAAAAAATCCAATTTGCATGCTAGGTTTTTTTAAGAAATGTCATCTAAAGTAGAGTACATTCAGAAGTTTCAGAAAATGCTTTACTATAGTCAATAAACAAATACATAAAGAAAAAAATTTTAAAGGGAGTTTTTACAAGTATTTAAAATGGTTTGCTTTAGAATGACATATATTGGATGTATGTCACACAATTCCAGAGGGAAACAATAGGTGCAAACAAAGAATATGTGGGCAGACTTCTCATATAAATGTAGGCGAATTTTAAATATTCAGTACAATAATGGTGTGGGCCCTGTGTTAGTTGGGGTACCTTGGAAATCAGACATCAGGTGATAATTGGAATATAAGAGGTTTAATGAGGGAAATGCCTTTGAAAAATAATGAGAAGTGAAAACTAGAAGTAGGTTACGAGAGCTATTAACCCATGATGCAGGTCTGATACCTGTGAAAGGAGAGAGGAAAGGGAGGAAAATTGGGAAGGAAAAGACTTCAATTGCATTGTAGGTCTCAGGGAACCTCAGTCAAGCTGATGGGAATCCCCAGAGGAGTCTGTCAAAAGAGCTATTAGAAGAGTCACATTTTGTGCCGGGCACGGTGGCTCACTCCTGTAATCTCAGCACTTTGGGAGGCCAAGGCAGGCTGATCACAAGGTCAGGAGTTCGAGACCAACCTGGCCAATATGGTGAAACCCTTTCTCTACTAAAAACACAAAAATTAGTCGGGCATGGTGGCAGGAGACTGTAGTCCCACTTACTTGGGAGGCTAAGGCAGGAGAATAGTTTGAACCCAGGAGGCGGAAGTTGCAGTGAGCCGAGATCATGCCACTGCACTCCAGCCTGGGCAACAGAGCAAGACTCCATCTCAAAAAAAAAAAAAAAAGGAAAAGAAAGAAAGAAAAGAAAAAGAAAAAAAGAAGAGTGGCATTTCAGAAGACAAGGTGGGACTCTTGAATGTGTGTCTCACTCAGCCATTGGTGAGGTGCAGTCCTGGGAGGCTGTACCTTCAAAATGAACACTGGAGTATTCCAGAGTGTGGTGGCTAAAGACTGCTAGAGCTCTTATTGCTGTTTGATAGTTTATTTTGTTTGAGAATGGGATAATTTTTTATTCTATGAAAGAAATCCCTTCTTATTCATGATATGCCCCATTTGAGATACCGTCATAGAAAACTTGCTAATCCATAAGCATCAGTTAAAACTTCTAGAAAGCAGATGCTGAGACTAAGTTAGCAGTAAAGGTTAATTGGGGAGTAGCATCTGTGAAAGAAAAAGAATGTGGCAGGAAAGTTCAGAGGGAGCCAAGAGACCATGATGCAAATCTCACAAAGTCTCCACCATCTAAATCAAGAGCTCTGGAGCAAAGATGGCTCACTAGAAGAGTCCTACATCAAGTGTAAATGACAAGATTTTGTTAGTACAGCCTTGCTTAGTCATGGCCTGAAGCCATCTTGAGAAGTATGACCTTGTCTTCAATACAGAGGCAGAATTGAAGATATTAGTAGCCATGGGCTGGCAGCTAACCACACTTGCCATCTGTCATTTCCTGAAGATATCTGGGTGCTACACAGTCTTGTATTTACTTCATGTAGTTCCACTTTTCCACCCACGTTTAGGCAGCAGCTCCTCCAGAGTTCCAGTGATTATCCTTTCCTACATGTAAACTTAGAAGAGGGAGGTTAGTGGAAACAAACTACAGCTCTCATTCCTATGACTGGTTTAGGGACTGCAACCCATTATATTCTTTTTCCACTATCCATTCTAAATTCCACGTATTCTCAGCTATCATCTCTGATGGTCTTGTGGCTGCTATGGGGCTGTGTAACATAAATCTTCATTTTAAGCATTAGAACTCATGATGGACGCACCCTTCTACAGCAGAGGTTGCTGTACTTACCTATTCACAATCACGATGAGTATATATATTGCTAATGGACAGCCAAGAGCATCACTTGGGTTTTGCATGTGTTCCCCCTGCCCTCATGATATATCAGCAGTCCTATCTTTGCCTGTTAATCAAAGTAAGTTTTCCTGCAAATATCATGACTTCTCTTTTTGCCTACTGGTCTCCTATCAAAAGGAGATCTTCTTTGGAAACCAGGACTTGTATCCCAGCAGAGCCCAGAGTTCCAGAAATGAAAAAATCCATTAAATTAAAATAACATAAATTAACTGAATGGACCATTGAGGGTGATGGCTTTTCCCTGGATCCTGGAACTGTAAAATTTTCCTAATTGGGATGAAGGAACAGAGAGAAATCTCTGATTCAGTGAGGATGGAGCTCCATCCTCAGTGTATTACCTCCAAACTGGCATTTTAGACACAGCTTTGTCAAGCCATTCCAACTCTGTCAGTCCAGCTGTTCTGAATAGTACAATTTAGCACCATTTCCGCATTTCCTTCATTGTTAGTGAGTCCCCTGTTCTGGAGCTCAGTTGTGTGGGATTTCATGCCTATGGGCAGGTGTTCCATAAGCTCCTAGATAATGGTGTTGGCTGAGGCTCAGCAAGCAGGAAAAGCAAATCCATGGTTGAAATACATATCTATTCCTGTGAGAACAAATCAATAGCCATTCCAAGACATTAAGAGCCAATTGATCTCCTTGAGGCATAGTGTCATGCCAGGGACTCTGTGTTGCTCTCTGTTGTACATTTAGAGAAGGCAATAGCTAGATAAGCCTTGATGAAAAAGATTACATGCACATTCTTCATCCCTGTGAATATGCACACATCATGTATAAGTTCATTTGTCTATCCCTAAGTAGCTGCTGATGAATTCTGGCTAACATTCATCAGCTAAGCCATTTATATCTATTTTATTAGGTATTGTCTTTTCTATGGTGGATATTTTCTATTGCAAATTAATATCTTATACACAGATCTTCACTTTGTCCCAATTCCTATATGTCCACATGATTATGTCTACTCCAGGCCTTCTGTCACTAATCTATCAATATCTTTCCTGTGGTCTCCTGAATAATTATATGTGTAGTTAACTACTCTTAGCTTCAGATAGTCCTCAAATCATATGAGTAATCAGGTTGACTGTCCATAGCTTCGCCCACTGTAGAGATTTTTCTCTTTTGACTGTAGTTCAAGACTCCCTGTGATGAAGCTACTCTCTTTATTATAGAACCAACATGTTTAGCTAACCCATGGCTAAACCATGTTTCCACTTCTTTATCCACATTCAGTTGTTCTTAATGGCCTTACAACAATTGGTGCGACCCGAGTGAGGGGTGATGGTGCAAATGTTCTTTGTGACATGAGAGTCCAGGAAACTTGGCCACACAGTTTTGCTTATGCTCTCTTGTTCTACTTGTGCTCAGTCCTAAACTTATTATTTCTATTTTTCAATAAGTTTGCCACTAGACTTACCTGACTTGAAAGCTCTGACAAGACTCAGTTCCTGATGTGTAATTCCAAACACAAGTTCACCTGTGTCTTAATGCAAATCATTCTGATTCTGTCCAGAAACAGATGCATGTCAACAGCTGTTTTTTTAAATGACATATCTTTGTGTTGCAAAGGGCGTGGTCTTTCTAATCAGTTTATGTTAGGATCCTACCAATAGTTTGTCATTAACTCCACAGTGCACTATTTGCTACCTCTAGTATTTCCTACACTGTAGATACTGCTGAGAGCACTGCTTGTACCACAGCCTGGACCTACTGCAGAGTTCTACCTGCCGTAGGCCTCCTTAAAGCAAAGAGCCTTCCATATCACCTGCTATATATCCAGGTAATACTCTTTGGGGTGAACTGCATTGTCTCCAGAACCTTAAGATGTTTACTAGGTGGTACCCATGCTCCATCATGGGGAATGCAAGACACAGCATTTTGTCTTTTGTTTGGGAGGGGATATCCCTCCATTCTCCTAAGCATTCACATCCCTGAAGATTTTACTGAAATGCTGGTTTCTCATTATCCATAAGGTTTATTTCTCATCCTCTGGAATTCATATACGTTGCGAAAGTCTCCATCCCGCTAGCACTTGTTGATCACACTGCCAATTCTTCATGATGATGCATGGATGAAAGAACCCCATCTGTCACCTCTTGAGGTTTGATATTTGAGTCTGAGAAATAAACTGACAATAGACCGATGATCAGGAAAAAGTGCATAGAAATTTACTTATGTGCATAGGAGCATCACGAGAAGGTGAGTGTTCAATATCCCAATGAGGTCTAGAAGTTTAGATACTTTTCTTCATAGGGTAATGGAAAATGAGGGGTGTAGGCCAATTTTTAGAAGGGTGGTAAATGGTTTTTAGGAGAGATAAAGAGGCCAGCAGAACAGATAGCCTGGGACAAAGTTTGTCTGGGCTCTAGATATGGTGTTTGATTTTCAGTCTCTTCCTCTGTGATATGAGTTTCATCTTTCTTGGTTAATGAAATTTCAGTGGGAAGATCGAAGGCATTGTGCTCTTCTTTAGTGGATCCAGTCTTCAGGTAGATAAAGGAACTTCAGAGAAAACCCTCTCCCTTTGCTTCAGGAGAGGCAGAGAGATGAGAGACAGTGGGGCAGGAGAAAGCGAGAGAGATTTTGGTTTTGAGGCTGCTGCTTTAGTTCAAAGTATTCAGCATGTCAAAGCACCATGCTTTGATGTACTGTTTTCTGAACCCCATAACATCAGTGTAAAGGAGCGACATGATGTTTTGCACAAGCATTATTCCATGTTCAACACACCAGATGCTATTGGACCCCCTACCTGTACTCTTGTGGTAGCCCACAAAATTAGCCTGATTTCTGCTGATTAAGGCTAGTGAATCAAATGAAGTGATGACAGGGACCCTCTGCTCTGTATTCCTTAGATCTTTATATGTAGCACTAATCTCCACCATCCTGGTGCATCACAAAATATTGTTTTGTATTTATAATCTTGGCTGAGAGAAGTTTTAAAAATTTGCATTTTTTTAAATTATCTGCTATGATAGCTCTTATGCCACAAGCCAGGTTCACAATGTAGAGATTGCTCTAACCACAAAACATCCAATTCTAATTATATATTTAGAGACTGGTAAAATGACCCCAGGTAAGTTTTCTAATGCTGTTAACCCTCTCTTTGCTGGACTTTGACAAGGATTCTACTTTTTAACCTGGATCAGAAGAACTCCAGTTTCATGGGGAGAGGAACGTGATAACACATCATGTATCGGATAATCAGTCTCATCTCAGACCTTGTGTTCCATAGTTCTTGAAATGACTTGCAATTTTCTCTGGGCATTGTGCTGTCATCCAAGCAAATAGCCACGAGGCATCTGGAAAATAACTGATAAAATTATAACAGCATTTTTTTTTTTTTTTTTTTTTGCCACGTCTTTCTTCCTACAGACTTGGAAATCTCTTTAGTCAGTGTATTTCAGGGAGAAAGCTATGGGAACTGGACAAGGTATTATGTTTTTTATTATGACTACTGATCTTAGCCTCCCACTTACTCATTCTTGCTTTGTTTAATCATGTTTTACTTATGATTACATTACACAATACCCTGGTTGGCTGCCCACTTCTTTTGCTCCTGGAGTTGCTATGTCTATTGTTGATTTCTGTAACACTCTTCAGGTTAAGCCATCTCAGCTGCCACTTAGATTTTGCCAGTCGTCACAAAAATTGCATCCTCTTGAAGGTTCTGCTGGTTCTTAAATGACCTACATACTCCATTGCTATTAATAAGTTAAACTCTATAACCTTTCCTACCTTCTATTTTAGCCTGCTGAGTTGCCACTTAAATTCTTAATGATGGTGACCCTCTTAATCAGTGTATCCCTTATAACCTTGGTAAATGGTGTGCTCTTCGGCCTTCTCATGAAACAAAATTATCTCATGGGTTTTGTGGCCTCACATAATATATACACTCTAGCATGTCTATCTTCTTCATTTATTCTACTCCTCCTCCACCATCTGCTATGGCAATTAAAGCTTTTCAGCTTCACTCTTCCTGTGGTTTATTTTCTCCAGACTTCTAGGAGCCAACATGGCATTGAGCCTGCACTGCCACCCACCCCCCACTCCCCCATCCCCTGCCCCAGAGTCCTGGCTAAGGTATTAAGCTCTTTATGCTGAGAGTATCCCCTTGCAAATGAGTTGGGCAAACTGCACAGAATGAGAGAATAGTCCCTACGAGACTTACTCTCACTTCAGATACCAGTCAGAATTTCAGGAGCCTCCTGGGCCACTCTCACTTTAGACTAGCTGACTACAAATTTATAGATCCCTACGGATTCCAAGCTCAGTAATTTACTAGAACGACTCACAGAACTCCTTGAGAGTGGTTATACTCCCCATCATGTTTGTAACAGGCAGAGGATCCACGTTAGAACCAGCTCAGTGAAGAAATGGAGAGTACAGAATCTGAGAGGGTTCTAAACTCGAAGCTTTCCTCATGCTCAGAGATACGTTGTCCTCTCAGCACTGATGTGCTACAGTATTCAGAATATGACCAAGTAGGCAATCTCACCCAAAGCTTTAGTGTCCAGAGTTCTTACTGATTGCATACTGTCTCTGTAGGTAAACTTTAGTCTCCAGTTCCTACCCTCAACCAAGAGATAAGACTAATGCATTTTGTCTCTACCTCATCCGGAGCTCTGAACTTGCAGGGCATGGTTCAAAGCTTCCATTGCATGTCACATTGTTATATTTCCTGTGGCCAAATTCTAGAATAAAGGTATTCCTCTCAGGCGGGACACTCAGAGCCTAGAGGTTACCCAACAGCAGCAAAGAACAAAGGCCAGATTTCTCTTTGGGTAAAGTTAATTGTTCACTACACATCTCTAAATTCACCCTTCATCAATCTTATGTTTTGGCCTCTTTAACCACACATTCTCATAATCCAGGTTTACTGGATTTCCATGCAGGCAAAAGAGGCTAGGTCCTATACTGCAGTCTTCATGATTGTGAAGAGCCATACCAAGAACATGATCTTGGCTCAAAAGATGAGGAAAAATTAAAGGAGTTAACAGCTTGAAGTTGCCATAACCTCTCTTATCAAAGTACTTTCTTAAAAGTGATATCTGAGCCACTCATCTCCATGTCCATATCATATAACTTGTAGCATACAAATTTACACTAGGCTTACTTAGGACTCTTCTTTTTTGTGTATGTGCTTTTTTCCCTAAATATAAACAGTAAAAGTAGATAGAATAACCTATACCATTTATGAATTAAGAAATAATAAACATATGTTCTCACTCATAAGCGGGAGTTGAACAATGAGAACACGTGGACATAGTGAGGGGAACATCACACACCAAGGCCTGTCACGGGGTGGAGGGCTACGGGTGGATAGCATTAGGAGAAATAGATAATGTAGATGACAGGTTGATGGGCGCAGCAAACCACCACAGCATGTATATACCTATTTAACAAACCTGAACCTTCTGCACATGTACCCCAGAACTTAAGGTATAAAAAAAAGAAATAATAAACATAAAGGATATTACAAAGTAATCTTTAGAGTATACTGTTAGTAATATAAAACACTATCATGTGTGTGTGCACCAAGAAAAAAATACCATAAAATATGTGAATTATGTTTGTCTTTAAAACGTAATATTTTGGAATATTGAAATAATCTTTTTTTTTTTTTTTTTTGAGACAGGGTCTCACTCTGTTGCCCAGGCTGGAGTGCAGCAGCACAACCAAGGCTCACTTCAGCCTTGACTTCCAGTGTTCAGCCTTGACCTCCACGGTTCAAGAGCACAATCAAAGCTCACTCCAGCCTTGACTTCCAGGCACTTGCCACCATGCGTGGCTAAATTTCGTTTTTTTCTTTTCTTTTCTTTTCTTTTCTTTTTTTTTTTTTTTTTGTAGAAACATGGTTTTACCATGTTTCCCAGGCTGGTCTCAAACTCAAGCTATACTTTCTCCTCAGCCTCCCAAATTGCAGGGCTTACAGGCTTGAGCCACTGTGCCTGGCCTTGAAATAATTATTTGAATGTATCTCATTCCCCACAAACATTTGAAGCTTTTGTAAATCTCTAAATATATCTTCTTTTCTCTGTTTCTGTGTGTGTATAGTCCTATAGCCATGTGTCACTAATCATGTCTATACGTTTTGAGAAATGCCTTGTTAGGTGGTTTTGTTATTATAGGAATTTTTGTTATATAGAGTGAACTTTCACAAACCTTGATGGTATGGCCTTCTACATATCTAGGCTATATGGTATACTCTATTGCTTCTAAGCTACAAATTTGTACAGTATGTTACTATACAGAATACTGTAGGCATTTGTAACACAATGGCAGCTATTTGTATATCTAAACATAAAATGGGTGAAGTAAAATTATTTCGATAGTATAATCTTACGATTCCATTGGGCCACAATTGTGTGTGTGGCTTGTCATTGACAAAAACATCATTATGCAGCACACGATTGTATATCTATTTACAATATAAACACTTCAATCCGATATTGCTTTCTAAGAAAGCACAGTCTCTAAAGCCAGACATACTCACTTCCAAATCTTCCCATACTAATGGTACCATCTTTGATGAGCTACTTAACTACTTTATACTTTAGTGTTTTCATTTATATAAAGGGTATGATAATAATAACTAAGTCAAATTTATTTTGTATAAATTAGATGTGATATGGGCTTAGAAACAGTGTCTGCTTCATATTGATCATAGAATACTAGCACTATTGTAGTTTTTTTGTGGAGAAGAAGACACAGGCAAATGATAGAATTTTGGAGTCTGAGGCTACAGTTTGACTTTTTTCTTAGATATATTAACTTGTAGGAAATGAGCTTATACTTATGAACACTTGTTCTATATCTCCAAAGTAAGAATAATTATGGAGATGTTATAGGGTTGTGAAGAATATTGAATAATGATTATATGTACATTTTCTAATAAAATGGTATAATAAGCCTCTATGATGATGATGATATTTATTTGAAAAACTTGTAACGTGAAATAATTCTTATATCAAGAAAAACTCATGGAATCATTTATTCTCAGGGAACTGGAACTGAAATCATCACAATAATCACCATGATTGGTATTATTACTGTTATCTTTAATATTATTCACATTGTCTGCACGTCCATTTTTGTACTTTTGGTCTGAGTTAATCAATAAACATAAGCAAAGTGTTTTCTGAATCCCATTAATCAATCATTTGTACAAAGGGGGAAAAAAGTCATTTCAGTTCCCAGTTGATCTTGTTACCAATCCTGCTTTTCTATTTCCTATTTTTATTTCAAAAAGAACCCTCATATTTAGAATAATATATTCCAGCCTTAGATTATAGTTTTATTTGCATGTGCTTAATGTTCTCATTTCAGTTTTTCCACAGGGTCAAAGGGATACAAGAGATAAAGTATAGTCAATTAACTAGAAGCTGTGCACACATGTATTTAAATGATGTAAGTAATTATTATTTTAGAATGGTTCATTATTATTTTTAGCTTTGGAAATTAGTACTTTCAATTTTCTCAAATTAAGTGCATTACATAAAATATCTCTTTCTGTGGAATTAGATCTAACAAGTGACTCTTATGGTTTGTTTATTCCAGATTAATAACTTTGGGATTTATCTTGGCTATCTCATGAGCTGAAAAAAAAAAAAAAAATAAGTCCTTATTCTTACAACAAGAAAAAAATCCTTGTTCAGGCTGTAAAGTAATGACTTTTCTAACCCATATGAACACAGGTCAAAGGATAAATGACCATCCAAAATTCTGAGGAGACATAGGCACATCAGGGAGACAGAGGAGTCAAACAGTTGCTAACCTTGGACAGAGGCTCCTAGATACCAAGAAAGTCCACCAGAATATCAAAGAACCCCTGACGATTTCTTGGAGGTTGAATGTCAGTATGGGGCTATGGTAATGGGTTTTCCACCCATTTGAATGCTTTTTTCTCTAGAAACACCATGAGGCTTTTACAGGGGGGGATCTGAGAGAATCCATAGAATGTTTCCCTTGTCTTACTAGTTGGGGAGGGAAAGACCAGATACCGTTAAATCCATCCAGATCCCGTTGCCATATGAAACAAAGGCTTAATCAGCAGTGGGAAGGGCTGGAAGAATGCAGACTAACAGTACTAGAGGATATTTTTTGCAGCTGGGAAAAGGAAAGTGGAGCAGGAGACACTGTGACAGGTAGCTTAATGTTACTCCATTCATTTTATATAAACTCACTTTCACTTATTTATGTCATGAATACATTTATGTATTTATGTACAAACAAATGTACATTGAATAAAATGTTGGCTGTATACAAATATGTGTGTGTGTATGTATGTGTTCAATGTAACTCATTTCTTTTTATTTTCATTTAACTTAATGCTTTGTGAACACTCTTCCATAACATTAAAAATTAAAATACTAGGACTTTAGTGGATGCATGAATGTGGCTATAGCTTGTAGAATATTTACGTTCTTTGCAATTTTAACTCTTATAAATTCTCATTGTGTTCAGTTTGGGCTCTCAGAAATATAACTTTACTAAAACTAGTAAGTTAAAGATAATGTGTACTTATACAATTATATTTAGTCATTCCTTATCATAAGAGTAATTTTTAGAATTGGTATCACTTGATTTAGACCTTTTCTCCAGACCTTTGCACACTATTTTCTAAATTGTTTACAAAAAGTTTATATTAAATTACATTCACCTTAGGAGTGAATTAGAGTCCCCATTTCTCTATCTCCTTCTCCACCCAAGCATACCTTCTCTATATTTTAATTCTGAAAACATGTTCCTCCTGACAAACAAAAGGTGATACTAGGTAAAATCAAGTCAAAGTTTTGTATTTGAGTTACTGGTCCTCAAAAAGCATGTGATATTACTACAAATATATTTACAAACCTGAAAATAGTATATTTTTGTATCTGTTGGGAAATGTTTAATTTTAGAAACATAGTGTTTTTTGAGACTTTTCTTATTAATACTAGTACTATTTAAACAATGCCTTCTGTAGCTTCTGTCTCTTCCATTTCACTTTTTTAAAAGCTCCATACACTATTTCTAACAGCAAGATGTAGTTCCTAATGGACTATCGAATGGGAATCATACATTGATAGTCATATTATATATGAAAATAATTATGAAACTTGTTTTTTCGGCACTGATAGCTATATACACTTTGGAAATAACTCAGAACAGATCCACTGTGAAGAATGTGTGTGTATTTTGACAATCACTTGCTACACAGTAGAAAACAGTTCTGCCTATAAGGAGCTGTCAATCAGAGAATTTTAAATCTTCTAGGATAAAAGATACTAGTACACAAGGAGGAAAATTGCTACTGTGGTTTTCAAGGCAGCTACTGTAGATAGCATGTCCTAAACTGCACCAATACATTACTGCCTCATGCTTTATTTCTTCTCAATGTATGCAAACCTCCTGTTTGAAAGAAGTACATCATTT
This sequence comes from Piliocolobus tephrosceles, assembly GCF_002776525.5. NCBI lineage: Eukaryota > Metazoa > Chordata > Mammalia > Primates > Cercopithecidae > Piliocolobus > Piliocolobus tephrosceles. Next base: position 22,743,415 of record NC_045437.1, read on the forward strand.
ACAGCCGGGAATTTTGCTTCTGACATAAATTGCCATATTTTAAATTTTAAGACATCTGTTACTTGCCAGTACTTCAAAAAGGTGCTCCCTCGTGATCACCACACACTGACCTCTCTTGGTCTTTATGGCACACAGACAGATGGACAATTATGGGAAATTAAATATGTAAAGTTTCTTCTGACTTACTTATTCTTAACCAGGGCAAGAAGACTCATGACTTTTATTCCACAGGTATCTTTTATCTAATGTAGAAAAGAATAATCTCAAAAACATTCAACTGTTTTGAAGGGATGAAGGAAACCAGACATCGGAAGGACTTTAAAGATCATGTAATCTAACCCTTTTAGAATGAATGAGAAGGTGAGGGCCTGTGAGGTTGCATGCATGCCTGTAGCGGAAGACAGGAGTGTATGACCACCGGGTGCAGTGGCTCATGCCTGTAATCCCAGCATTTTGGGAGGCCAACCTGGGTGATCACATGAGGTCAGGAGTTTGAGACCAGCCTGGCCAGCATGGTGAAACCTTGTCTCTACCAAAAATACAAAAATTAGCTGGGTGTGGTGGCAGGTGCCTGTAATCCCAGTTACTCAGGAAGCTGAGGTAGAAGGATTGCTTGTATCCTGGAGGAGAGGTTGCAGTGAGCCAAGATCATGCCACAACACTCCAGCCTGGGTGACAGAGTGAGACTCCATCTCAAAATAAATAAATAAAGTGTATGAACAATTGTTTCCTTCTTTAGAAAATCATTATTCCCTTAGAAAGTTCTTTTGTAGGCCAGACGCGGTGGCTCAATCCTGTAATCCTAGCACTTTGGGAGGCCGAGACGGGTGGATCACGAAGTCAGGAGATCGAGACCATCCTGGCTAACACAGTGAAACCCCGTCTCTACTAAAAAATAAAAAAAACTAGCCAGGCGAGGTGGCGAGTGCCTGTAGTCCCATCTACTCGGGAGGCTGAGGCAGGAGAATGGCATAAACCTGGGAGGCGGAGCTTGCAGTGAGCTGAGATCCGGCCACTGCACTCCAGCCTGGGCGACAGAGCCAGACTCCGTCTCAAAAAAAAAAAAAAAAAAAAAAAAAAAGGTTCTTTTGTAAATATTTTAGCTGTTTTTCCTTCCTTTTGTGATTTCTTCAGTTTCTTTTTAAATGTGTTGATATGAAATCTTTCTTCCTTCAACTGATATGTCTGCTGCCTTGTAAGTTTGGTGCCCTTTCTCTAAAACTGTGTGAGGTAATGTACAGGAATAAAAAAGGATTTTTCACAATTTCTGAACAACAAAGATAAAAGGTTAATGTTTTCTACTTCGTTTGTTTTTACCATTTGCCATTTATATATGAAAGGATGAAAATTGCATGGAAAATAGAAATTTTAAATAAATAAGTAAATAAATAAAATGCTTCTATTACCCTACAGAAATATCTATGTAGGTAATTATACTCTAACACTCTTCATAGGAAAGTGAACTCACAATAAAATAATTTCTTTTAGCCATAGGCTATAAAAAATAATTTCTAGGCATTTTGATTTTCATGAATAAGTAGCTGAATGCTTTATCAGAGGAGCATACAAATATTCAGCAAAAATGGTTGATTTATTTTTACTGATTGAATCATTGCCTGAATGAATCACTTTTACTGAATATTTGTATGCTCCTATGATAGAGTATTCAGCTACTTATTTGTGAAAATCCAAACACTTAGACATTATTCTTGATTGCCTAGGGATAAAGGAGATTGAAAATATGGTTCCTATACACCATGGCATACTATGCAACCATAAACAAGAAGTAGATAATGTCCTTTGCAGGGACATGGACGGAACTGGAGACCATTGTCCTTAGCAAACTAACCCAGGAACAGAAAACCAAACATTGCATGTTTTTACTTGTAAGTGGGAGCTAAATGATGAGAGCACATGGACAGATGAAGGGGAACAAAACACACTGGGCCTCTTCAGAGGGTGGAGGGTGAGAGGAGGAAGAAGATCAAGAAAAGCAACCAACGGGTAGTAGGCTTAATACTTGGGTGATGAAATAATCTGTACCACAAATCCACATGACACAAGTTTACCTGTGTAACAAACCTGCACTTGCACTCTTGCACTTAAAAAAATACATATTTAAAAAAATTACTAATTCAAACTTGGACACATTTATTGAATAAATTTAAAATTGTAATTATGTTTGTGCGCACATGTGTATATGTGAACAGAATCATGTATATTCATTTGTAGTGTACATAAATAGATAAGGCTAATGCAAATTTGTGTTTTTAGTTGACATGGCGATATAAGATAATATATTTTATATAAAATGATTAGTTTTGTCTCTTCAGTAAAATGTATTGTGTATTCTTATTTGTTGTAATTTTACAATACCCTAAGAAGTTGCATATTTACATATGATTTTAATGACCCATTAAAAAATAAAAATAGTTGATTTTTCTTTAATGAACCATTAAAAAACTAAGCAATAGTTCATTTTTCTTTTAACTCTTTCCAATGTAACCAATTCTTCATAATATTTAAAATACAATCTAATGTTCAAACAGTATTTTAGTATATTACAGATAAGAAATACTTGAGGATCATATAAATTTTAGCGAGAGCACAATTTCTATAAACTAATGCATTCAGGTAATAATCTTATCTCAATTTTATATCAAATAAAATATTTGTTTGAAACTATTAGGGAAACCGTACTGACAAAATCAAAAAATCCCAAATAGGTGAGACTTCATTCTAAGAAACATACTGAAAACTACCTGTATAGTTTTACAAATATTCCATCTGTGAAGGATAGTATATGATCTATTCTCCAGATGTTTGTTAAATACATTTTCCTCATTATAACTACAGAAAAATCATCAAGTTTTTTTCAAATATCATGGAATATTAAAATAGAGACGTTTTTACCTAATTTTCAGCTTAGGGTTTTCAGATTGCCTATTTCTTCTTCATTTCAAAGTATTCCAGTATTGAGAAACTAATTGAGTGGAGGTATTTCTCATCAACCCAGTCGGTGTAAAATGATCCTATTGCTTAACATTGGTATAAAGCCTATTAAAGTTAATGGAAGAAAGAATTACACCACTGAACTAGAGGTGATGGCAATGATTCAAATAGAGAAAAATGGGGAGAATGGGCAAGAATAGTTGCCCTTACCTAGGATTTCTTTTTATATGACATTTTATTTGGGGAAGAAGGGAGAATAGAGGCACTATTATCTACCTAGAAGTGCATTTTGAATTGCTTGTGTGTATTTATAAACTATTTTAGTTTCTGAGTATTTTTTCCTTTGGCAAAGTTATTGAATAACTTTCACAATAAATGTTTGTGAACATTTTTTCTTCCTTTTATATTATGAGATCCACTTCACAGTTGTTTCTGACTTTCACTCCTCCTATAAGGTTTGTTTAGTTATTAACAATTATATAAAAATAGACGTCCTTGCCACAGTTTCAGACTAATGGTGACTAGATATAGACAATGCTGAAGCAGCTATTGTGTCATTATCTCACCACCGCTGTTGAGTTATTTTCTTTATGTTCACTCAGGATAAAATACTTCAACTCTGGACACATCAGGATACTGTCTTAGTCCAATTATTTAGGTTCTTTTGATATTATAAGGGGTTTTGTTATTATTGTTTGTCTTATTTTTACTTGTTGAAACAATTCTTAAATTCTAACTGCCTGTATTTTTTGATATTTGGAAATTACTAACCTTATATTTTCTGTTTCTGAGCCTTCCTCGCTTGAACAAAGCATGTAAGAAAATCAAATAGATGGGTATATAGTACGCAGGATTCTCCTGGAAAACAGAACCAATAGGACATAGATAGAGACAGAGATTGATGGAGAAAGTGATACATAGATAGATATTATAAGGAAGTGGGTCATGTGATTATGAAAAATGAGAAATCCCAAGGTCTGTATTTGGCAAGCTGGAAACCTAAACAAGCAATTGGTTACAGTACCAGTCTGAATATAAAGGCCCCAAAACCAAGACAGCTGATGGTGTAAGTTTCAGTCTGAGTCCTAGTGCAAAGGCAGGAAAAGGGGGCTGTTCCACTTTGAAGACAGTCAGATAGAGATGCCAAATTCTTCTTTACTCAGTATTTTTGTTCTTTTCAGGCTTTCAATTGATTGGATGAGGTGTGCCCACAAGCTGCTTTGCTCAGTCTATCAACTCAAATGATAAACTCATCTAGAAACATAGTCATACACAAAACTAGAATAATGTATAACCAATTATCTAGGCTGTCTAGGGCTCAGTCAAGTTGACACAGAAAAGTAACCATAGACATTGGGAACAAGCCAATGATGGCCATAATGATGATGTAAAATTACTACATCGTATGTTACATGTAGGAGAATAAGGGAGCGAAGAAAGCAAATCTATCTTGCATATATTTTCATTCACAAATATATTCATAACAAAAGAAGGATGAAATACTCATAACAATTACACTCTTCATTTCTGTAACAGGTCATGTGGTCATAACCTGATATTTAGACATCTCTTCCACTATCCACTCTGTATTCTCTTTACCTCACCTGCTTATGTTTCTTTACCTGGTGGGGTGACCCAAATTACCATTCTTGAAGAGTCTGGGCTATTAGTAGTCCTTCTTCCTGGAATAGGTTCTTGGGACTTTTCATTGACTTAATCACAAGACATGAGCGGGACATAAAGAGCTATCCTTAAAGATTTCCTATGTTTCAAAATACTCTTCCTTACTTCCCTTGTGGAAGTGGTAGTCTAATTTCCCTGTGGTGGTCAGGATCAATAACTCCAGCCAGCACTGTGACTCCCTTATATGTCTGTTGATTCAGATGCATGAGGAACCAAAGTGGCCAGGTGATGGTTGTAACTTTCAATTTAATGGAACCATTGTTATGTGTTTTGATGGAAACCTTCCTTCCTCCAGAACTAAGACACCTAGGACTGAAGAGCTTAAAGTTGTAGAAACAGGAAATAAAATTTTGCTAGTGGATCACTATAGGTAATAATGAGTGATACCATTCCCATTTTTACCTTTAGATTCCTTGACTCAAGAATCCTGGTTATAAGAGAAATAGTACCACATTTTGGATGATGATTTAGAGCAATTACAGTTTGCCCTCCATATCTGCAAGTTCTACAGCTTCAGATTTCAACCAGCTGCCAATCAAAATTATTTTTTAAGTAAAAATACAATAACAAATAATATGAAGTAAAAATGATACAGTATGTCAACTATTTATATAACATTCTCATTGTATGAGATTTTATAAGGAACCTGCAGATGATTCAGAGTATGTGAGAGGATGTTCTAGGTTATATGCAATTACTACACCATTTTACATAAGGGACTTGAACATCCTCTGATTCTGATATCCATAAGGAATCCTGGAAGTAATTCTCTGTGGATACAGAGCACTGACTATACAGCCTTTGGGAGAACCTCGTTTCCTAGGTGATAAGAATTCTAGTAGTTTTCACTTGGCTTTTTGCACCATAACATCCCTCATCCAATAGGTCAAGGAACCAATGTGGCGACTGAGAACTGCTGAGTCTGTATATTCCAACTATGCATTTCCCACCTGGGGAAATAACCAACGTTATTGAGCCCACTCTGAGATGGACCTAAGTTAAAATTCTATTAGTCATCTAGCAGCCAGAAAGTCCTACTCTGCCTGGTGGAACACAATGATGTTTTGGTTCTCCTGGAATTAGTGTCAGTTCAGAGATAGTGTCAGTAGTTCCCAAAAGTTCTGATTATTGCCTTTTTCCAAATTTATGCTTATCCTGGTAAAGGGTTTTAGGTCTCTTTGAGAAAGGCTGAAAGAGCAAGTAACAACATACAATTTCAGTAGTATATGAGGTCTTTCCTCAAGAAAACCAGGCTTCTTCTTTCAAGGGGTTCTGGGTGTGTAAACTGACTCAAGTCTAGGATTTAATTTGGAGTCCATGATTCTCTCTCTCTCTCTCTTTCTCTTTTCTTTAGTCTTTTCTGGGTGCAGATATAGGCTAAGCTTTTGTTCACTTAACCTAAAACTTTTCTGCTTACAAAGATTAAGTAAGAATTTAGTAAGATTTCTGTCTATTTCACTTCTAGAAACACCATCATCAAGTAGCCAATGCCATAGGTCTGCCTAAATCAGATTATTCTGATTGCTAACTTTGATCTCCTATTCAGTGTAGTCACCATGCACACATTGCCCGACGTGGCCCCTGCCTCCCAAGGATTCAGTTACTCCCACTGTATTTAGGTTTCCCAATTCAGTAATTGAATTTTTCACTGTAAGTTCTGCTCTACAGAGAAGAGCTATCACAGAGCTTTCAAGGATACTTTCAGCCTCACCTCACAAATACATTCCTCACAGTTGTGGTGAAAGGTCTTTTGGCCCTTCCCAGTGTAGATAAGTAAAACTTAAGTGATGGTATCTCTAATTTACAAATTCATTCCTGTACATCAAACCAAAGCAGATCCAGCATTTCTGATATACTCACTGTGGGCCACATATGCTTTATATTTCAAGTAACCAAATAAATTGTTAGAGCTTTTCTGAAGCTCAAAATTGCAACATTAAATGCAGTCTCTGCTGTTGCAAATAGTGCTGTGATGATCATACCAATGCATGTATCCCTTTAATAGAATGATTGCTGAGTAAAATGGTAGTTCTGTTTTAAGTTCTTTAAGAAATCTCCAAACTGCTTTCCACTATGGCTGAACTATTTTACAATTCCACCAAGAGTGTATAAGCATTCTCTTTTCTCCACAATCTCTCAAACATCTGTTTTGTTTTGCTTTATTTTACTTTTTAATAGTAGCCATTCTGACCGGTGTGAGATAGTATCTCATTGTGGTTTGGATACACCATGGAATACTATGAAACCATAAAAAAGAATGAAATCATGTTCTTTGAAGCAACACAGATGCATCTGGAGGTCATTATCCTAAGCAAATTAATGTAAGAACAGAAAACCAAATACAGCATGTTCTCACTTATGAGTGGGAACTAACCATTGGGTACACATGGAAATAAAAATGGGAATGATAGACACGGAGGACTTCCAGAGAGGGAAGGTCAGGAAGGGTCAAGGACTGAAAAACTACCTATTGGGTACTATGTTCACCATCTGGGTGATGGTATCTTTTGTAGCCCAAACCTCAGAGTTACACAATTTACCCGTGTAGCAAATCTGCACATGTACCCTCTGAAACAAAATTTTAAAAAATAAAATAAATATAAATAAACAAGCATAGAGTCTTTGCTTTGTAAGCACATCTCAATAATTCAGCCTGATTCAACTTTATTTTCCTTCCACCATTTTCTCACACCCTCAATGTCTATTTCCAGACATGTTGCTTAGATTTCTGAGGAGTATGGGGTGGGTCCTGAGAAGAACTAACATTTACTTACATGGCAACTGCCTCAGGAACCATCATTACAGTTTCCTCAGGCAATGCAGGCTAATTCTTTCAGACACTGGTAAAGATGCTGTTGCCACAGGCCAGAAAGTTGTTTGCACTGGGGGTGAGGAGGCAACTTTGGTGGAGAGGCTTCTTCCGCTGTCAAATAAGTCATCAAAATTTAAGGGTTCAATATTCCAAAGTTCAGGGTCTTTCCACATATCCACATTCCAAATTTTAAATCTCATACCTTCCCTATGAATGCCCTAACTTTAACAGCCGTCGTTGTGTAAGATGTCTACTCTAAAGGTAGGAGTTCAATTTGTTAATTCAGCCAGTCATGAGATGAGATTAAGTGTTTGTTCAGTTTTCAACAATCTCAGTCCCTTTGCTACCGGATATTGGAATGTCCTTCAGGGCACACAAAGATGCCTTCAAGTCATATGTATGGCACTTAAGCAGGAAATTTAAATCCCCGGGGTCCTCCCTTTTTTTTTTTTACCACTTAGGCAACATTGGGAGCAACCAACGAATCTTGTTAAATGTATTAGTTTTCCAAAAATATTCAACAATGTCATAAACACAGTCTCTTGGTTCCTTGTATCTTATAAGTGCTGGTTAAGAATATCTAATGTACTAGTCCAGGCAACATGGCAAAATCTCATCTCTCCCAAAAACAGACAAACAAAAATAGCCGAGTATAGTGGTGTGTGCCTGTAGTCCCAGCTATTCAGGAAGCTGAGGTGGGAAAGTCTCTTGAACCCAGGAGATGGAGCTTGCAGTGAGCTGAGATCACACCACTGTACTCTAGCCTGGGCAACAAAGTGAGATCGAGTGAAAAAAAGAAAAAAGAGTATTCAATGTAGATATTTTGTGTATCTGTAGTATCGCTATTGCCAGAATGCTTACTTTACTACAAAATAACTACAAATAGTTATTGGCATCTTAAAAGCCAGTTATATTAGACAGCCAAATCCAGAAACTACAGAGACAATTTAAAAATCTGTACAACCACTCTCAGCACCAAAATCTGTTTTAATGAGGTTTCTGCAGAAAAACACAACCAATATATAATTAACCATATGTGAAGTTTTAATGTATAATTTAACCATTTAGATAAACTTTTCTTAGCCCCTGAAGCTGAATCAGTTTTTCTCAGTTCCACAGAAAGCATTTAGCCTTTCTGGACAGATGTAGTGACAAATCTAAATTCTTCACTTGTACTATAAAGTTGTTAATAAATAGACATACCTCATTGACCCCTAAGATATGAAATGCACTTGTGTTTTTTCTGTACTATTATTTTCTCAATGAAGTGCATATTCTATATTTATTAATAAAATGCAAAGCTTTAGGCTTGTTTCATAAGAATGTCCTTTAACCTGGTTTTTGGTGCATCTACCTCTAAACTATATATTGTGTGTTATATGTGCATAATTCTATATATGTGTAATTGTATAGAGTTATCTTTATGTATGTGAGTATGGTGGATGTTATGATTCACAGCTCGATTCCTCCTTCAGGCTGAAGGTCTATTTCCAATGGCTGATAGGAGTATTGCTGGCAGAGAGCCCTCAGCTGTCAGCACTCTTCCAAATTAACTTGGTTAAAAAAAGGTCACATGTGCTCTCCTGGAAGCCTCCGTCCTGGGACTGGCTATGAAGGACAATAAAAATATAATTTTTTGATCACACTTGGACACTTAGGAAGATCCATTGAAGCTTTAGAGCTCCCTGTGTGCAGCTAGTTTTTCACTGAACCTTCTTTTCACCCAAACATCTTTCTCTAATCAGTCCTGCTTCTTTCCTTTTTCTTCCAAGGATTTGAGCCTAAAAGCATACAGTAATAAATACTCTGCCTGCTAATCTAAGTCTGAGAATCAGCTTGCAGGGAACCCAACCTCCAGTAACGATAGATTTAGAGATGATCGGTAGCTAGATGGATTAATAGATTTATAGATAGACAGCTGAATCTTTAGGTAACAAACACAAAGTAACTGGGTTCAGTTAATTCAGGATTCTATAAAAAATAAAAATTTTCTCTTGAATTCAAATATGTACATGATCATCTTATATTATATATATATAAATTGATATCCTGATTCTGCCAATTACTAATTGTGCCAACTGGGAAAATTATCCTCTGCAAATTTCAAATTTTTTATTTTACAATGGTATTAATAATAAATCGAATATCATTGCCATTAAAAAGCCAGTGAGAGAGGGGGCTTCAGGATGATGACTGACTAGAGGCATCTGACATTTGCGTCCTCCACAGAGAAGAACAAAAATAGCAAGTAGATAATCACAGTTTGAAAACAGCATCTATAAGGGAACAGTAGAATAGCAGAGAAGTGACAGGAAAAACCTGAGGAATAGAAGGAGAGGGAAGTGAGGCACCCTGCCTACCTGGGATCAGCTGGGACTCTGAAGAGGCTTCTTCATGTGGAGCAAAGGTAAGTGAGAGGTCCCCAGCTGTCCACATTCCCACAATCCTAGGCACAGGAGAAGCTTTTGATGCCTGTGGGCCCGGAGACCAGTCTGGGAGCTTCCTGGAGTCCATAAAACAGCACTGCTTTAGAGGGAGATCATGATGGGTCCCACACATCTGCTGAGACCCAAGCAGTTGGAACATGGTACCATTTTGAGAACCAAGCCCCGACAAGACAACATCCTGTGCTGAGGCTCAACAGTTCCTGAAACTCCGTATCCCTGGAGCCCCATAGGATATCCCTCTGCATCCACCCAAAGGGCTTCAGTGGTGGGATATCATTGAATCCAGAAGTCCTGCAGGGTTCCCAGTACTCTAAGCTGCACAGTGTCCTACGTCTTGGAAAATGGGCAGTGTAGTACATGTAATAGGCCGCTTGTGGGACAATAGGAGCCAAAATGTGTACTGTTCAGAGCCTGAAAGCCACCTGTCCATTGCCACTGAAAGTAATGCCACCCACACCCGCAATGGAACTGCTGTGCAATTGCATGTACCCTGAGGACAAGCTCTCTTGGCCTGCCACTGCTGACTCCACACTGGGGGCCAAAATATGCACAAAGCCTGAGAGCCCCTTGCCTGGGGCTACTGCCACTAACAGCAACCCCATTCTCGCAGGCAGCCAGGTAGCAGTATACTTTCACATTTCCTGAGGACAGGCTCTTCGGACCCACTGCTGCCATTGCTACCTCCACCAAATCATGCTACCCAGGGGTCTGCAGATAAGTTACACCTTTTCCACTAAATCCTTGCCCACATGCACCATTAGAATACTGAAAATTGGCTTGCCTAGGCTGGTATCACCATCCCAGTGCACAAGCATGCTGTGTGGAGGCCTGAAACCTCCCTTCCCTATCCTCCACTTAGCATCTGTGGACTCCTCCTAAGGTTCTGAGGATGGGCCCACTCAACCTGCCACTACCACCAACACTAGCGCTCACCTGCATGTGCCACCTGGTCCACCCAGCATATCACAGCCACTACTAACACCAGCACATCCTGCCTTGGAGACTGAATACTGTCCTGCTACTGCTCTGATCATTGCTCATGTCATGCAGGCTTCCCAGGGACCTGATGACCCACTCACATACCCAGCTCACCATTAATACTACTGGCACCTGAGCAAGCTGCTCTGAGGCCCAAGGATCAGACTACTTAGTCCTGCTAACATCAGTGCCAACATATGTACCCAAGGTCCAAGGGAAGATAAATTTGACCCACTGTTGTCACCATTAAAGCCTGAAGACTGACCCAACTGACCTCCCCATTTCCAGCAAAGCCTCATTACAGCATCCAGTAACTACTACAGCCTAAGCCACTGTGAATTCACAGACAACACTGACACTGTTTTTAGCTGAGGAAGTCATACAGAAACTACACTACTTCAGGCATCCAGGATCAAAGCCAACATGTGCTACCCAACCAACACCATAGTTACAATTTTAGGAAAAAGACTTGCTCTATGAAAGCCATTCTAAAAAAATTGGAAGAAGTGATAATTACATCAAATGCACAGCTATCAATGTAAGGACACAAGAAACATGAAAAAGTAAGGAAATATAACACCTTTAAAGAAATAGAATAATTCTCCAGCAACAGATGCCAATAAAAAACAAATTTATAAAATGTGTGAAAAATTCGACATAATGATATTAGAGAAGCTCAGCAAGATACAGGAGAACACAGATAAACAATACAAAGAAACCAGCAAACAACTTAGGATATGAATGAGAAATTTACAAAAGAGCTAGATATTATATAAAAACCAAACAGAAGTCCTGGAACCAAAGAATTCAATAAATGAAATTAAGAGCTTCAACAATGGAGTAGATCAATCAGATAAAGTAATTTCAAAATTTGAAGACAAGTCTTTCAGAATAACCTAGTCATACAAAAAAAAAAAAAGAAGAAAGAATAAAAAAGAATAAGCAAAACCTATAAGATATATGGGATATCCTATTGCAAGTTCCAGAAGGTGAAGAGAAAGCCAAAGACAATAAGAAAAAATTAACTAAATAACTGAAAACTCTCCAAGTCTGACAAGAGATTTAGGAATCTAGAAAACTTAGAAATTTCCAAATGGAAATAAGCCAGAAAAATCTTCTCCAGGGTACCGTATATTTAAAGCATCAAATATCAAAGACAAAGAGAGCATTCTATAACCAGCATGAGGAAAGTGTCTAGTTACATATAAGGGAATCCCCATCAGAATAACAGTGAATTTCTCAACAGAAATCTTTACATGTCAGGAGAGAATGGGATGATATATTCAAAGTGTTAAAAAAAAAAAAAAAAAAAAAGGAACAAAAAAACCTTTCAGCCAAGAATACTACGCCCAGCAATCTATCCTTCATAAATAAAAGAGAAATACAGTTTTTCCAGAGAAGAAAAAAATCTAAAAAAATCCATTACCACTAAACCAGCCCTACAAGAAATGCTTAAGGGAGTCCTATATCTGGAAGCAAAAGAATAACATCTACCAGCATGAAAAAAATATAAAAATATGAATCTTACTGATAGTATAAACACACAAATGAGGAAGAAAAATGACTTAAGTGTTACCACTACAGACAACTATCATAGCACAATAATAAAAAATCAGAGAGAAACAAAGGATATATAAAACAACCAGAGAACACCAAACAAAATGGCAGAGGTCCTCACATATCAATAGTGACCTTTAATGTAAATACATTACATTTCCACTTAGAAGTTATACATTGGATGAATGGATAAAAAAGCATTACCCAACTGTATGTTGTTTACAAGAAACTAATTTCACCTGTAAAGACACATTTAGACTGAAAGTAAAGGAATGAAGAAAAATGTTCCATAAAAATGGAACCCATGTACAAGCACGAGTAGCCATAGTTATATCAGATAAACAGATTTTAAGTCAAAAACAGAAAAAAAGGAAAAAAGAAAGTCATTGTATAATGACAAATTAATTCAGCATGAGGATATAGCAGCAATTCTAAATATATATGCAACCAATATGAGAGCACCCATATATATAAAGCAAATATTGCCAGATCTACAGAGAGAGATAGATTCAATTATAGTAATAGTTGAGTACTTCAACACTCCGCTTTCAGGATGACACAGATTTTATCCAAGAGCTACAGAATATACATTCTTCTTATCGGCATATGTAATATTATCCAATATAAATCATATGTTAGGCCACAAAATAGGTCTTAATATTTTTTCAAAGTAAAAATCATATCAAATGTCTTCTCAGACAATAATAAAATAACAATAGAAATCAATAACAAGAGAAGCTTTGGAACTGTAAAAATACATGGTAATTAAACAACATGCTCCTGAGCAACTGTTAAGTCAACAAAGAAATTAAGAAGAAAATTTTTTTAAATCTTAAAACAGGACAGGTATTGTGGCTCATGCCTATAGTCTTAGCATTTTTGGAGGCTGAGGTGGGCAGATTGCTTGAGTTCAGGAATTTGAGACCAGCCTGGGCAACATAGTGAAACCCCATCTCTACAAAAAATACAAAAATGTAGCCAGGCATAGTAGTGCAATCTGGGTGGGGGGTGGCTGAAGTGGGAGGATTGCTTGAGCCTAGGAGGTCGAAGCTGCAGTGAGCAAAGATCAGGCCCCTGAACTTCAGCCTGGGAGACAAAGTGTGGCCCAGTCTGAAAATAAAACAAAAAACAAAACTAAAACAAATGAAAATTGAAACACAGCATATCAAAACCTATGAAATACAGCAAAAGTAGTGCTAAGGAGAAAATTTATAACAACAAATGCCTACATCATTAAAAAGAGAAAAAATAAGAATTTAGCAATGCATCTTGAAAATTTAGAAAAGTAGAAACAAACTCAACCCCAAATTAGTAAAAAGAAATAAGTCAGAGATAAATAAAATAAAAATGTCTAAATAAACAATACAAAGGATCAACACAATGAAAAACTGGCTTTTTGAAAAGATAAATAAAATTGTAGACCTCTGGCTACACTAACCAAGGAAAAGAAAATGGTCCTAATAAAATCAGAAATGAAAAGGGATAAATTACAACTGATACCACAGAAATTCGGAAGATTTTCAAAGACTATTACGAAAAACTATACACAAACAAACTGGAAAACATAGAGAACATGGATGCATTTCTGAGACATAAAACTGACCAAGATTATATCAGGACGAAATAGAAAACATGAACAGGCAAATAATCATAATGAGATTGAATCAGTAATAAAAATAAAAAAGTTGCCCAAAAAAGTATAACTGGATGGCTTCACTGGTAAACTGAACTAACATGTAAAGAACTAACACCACTTCTCCTTAAACTATTCCAAAATATTAACTAATAGAGAATTCTCCCTAAGTCATTCTAGGAAGCCAGCATTAACCTGAAGCCTAAACCAGACAAGGAGACAACAACAACAAGAACTGCAGGCCAATATCTCTGATGAACATAGAAGCCAAAATTCCAAAACAATATTAGCAAGCTGAATCCAACAGCACATCACAAAGATAATGCACCGTAATCAAGTGTGATTCATCCCAGGTATACAAAACTGGTTCGATATATGCAAATCAAACATGATACATCACATCAAAAGAATGAAGGGCAAAATCCATATGATCATCTCAATAGTTACGAAAAAGCATTTGATAAAATTCAACATCTCTTTATAGCAAAACTTCTTAACAAATTAGACATAGGAAAAACATAAAGGCTATGTATAAAAACCCACAGCTGACACTATACTGCATAGGGAAAAGATGAAAGCCTTTTCTCTAGGAATTGGAACAGGGCAAGAATGACCACTTTCATCACTCTTATTCCACATAGTACAGGAAAACTTAGCCAGAGCAGTCAAGCAAGAGAAAGAAAGAAAAGGCATGTAAACAGGAAAAGAGAAAGTCAAATTGCTCCTCTATGGAGATGATATGATCTTATATTTAGAAAATCTAAAGACTGCAAAAATAAATAAATAAATAAATAAACACAAACCCCTCTTAATTCAAATAAAAAAATTCAGTAAATTTTCAGGATATAGAAATCACTAGCATGTCTAATAATGAACTAGCTGAAAAATAACTCAGGAAGGCAATTTCATTTACTATAGGTACAAAACAAAAAAAAAAAAAGAATAGATTTAACCAAGAAGATGAAAAAGCTCTACAAGAAAAACTACAAAACATTGATGAAAAAAACTGAAGATGACACAAGCTAAAAAGACATCTCACGCTTATGAATTGGAAGATGATATTATCCAAAGCAATGCACAGATTCAATACAATCTCTATGAATATACCCATGAGGCTTTTACAGAAATAGGAAAAACAACCCGACAATTTGTATGGAACCAAAATAGAGCCTGAATAACCAAGGAAATCCTGAGCAAAAGTAACAAAATTGGAGTTATCATATTACCTGACTTCAAAATACGTTACAAGTCTATAGTAACGAAACAACATGGTATTTACATAAAAGCAGACACATAGACAAAGGAATAGAATGGTGAACCCAGAAATAAATTCATGTATTTACAGCCAACTGATCTTTGATAAAGGTACCAAGACAATGCATTGATAAAAGGGCACCCTCTTTAATAAACGGTGCTGAGAAAAATGGATATCCCTATGCAGAAGAATGAAACTAAAATCCCACCTCTCACCCTATATAACATCAACTCAAAATGGATCAAAACTTAAATATAAAACCCCAAATTATAAAACCACTAGAGGAAAACATAGGGGAAACACTCCAGAACATTAGTTTAGGCTAAAATTTTATGGCTAAAACCCAAAGGCACAGGCAATTAAAACAAAAATAGTCAAATAAAACTATATTAAAGTAAAAGTCCTCTGCACAGCAATGGAAATAATTAACAAAGTGAAGAGACAACCTGTCAGTGGGAGAAAATATTTGCAAGTTATTAATCTGGCTAGGAACTAATATACAGAATATACAAGGAAATCAAACAACTCAATAGGAAAATAGATAAATAATCCCATTAAAAAGTGTGCAAAGGATCTGAATAGGAATTTCTCCAAAGAAGACACACCAGCGGTCAAAAGGGATAGGAAAAAAGATGTTTAACTACACTAATTATCAGGGAAATGAGAATCCAGACCGCAATTAGGTATTATCTTACACCAGTTAGAATGGCTAAAAGACAAAAAATAACATATACTATCAAGAATGCAGGAAAAAGGGAGCTCATACATTGTTGGTGGGAATGTAAGTATAGCCATTGTGCAAAACAGTATGAGGACTGCTCAAAAAACTAAAAATAGAACTACAATATGACCCAGCCATTCCAATACTGGGTATTTATCCAAAGTAAAGGGGAAATCAGTATATCAAAGGAATACTTGCACCCCTGTGTTTATCATAGCACTTTTCACAATAGCAAAGTTATAGAATCAACCTAAGTGTTCATCAGTGAATGAATGGATAAAGAAAATCTGGTACATATAAATATGTATATATACACAAATAGTGAAATACTCTCTAACTAAACAAAAGAATGAAATCCTGTCATTTGAAGCAACAGAGATGAAAGTGGAGGTCATTTATTAAATGAAATAATGTAGAAATAACACAGAAAGACAAATACAGCCTGTTCTCACTCACATGTGTGAGCTAAAAAGGTTGAGATAATGGCGGTAGAGACTAGAATGTTAGTTACCAGAGGGTGGGAACAGTGTGTGTGGTGGGGGGTGAGGTGAAGAAAAGTTGGCTAATGGGTACACACATAGAGGGAGATATAAAGAATAAGTTCTAATGTTCAATAGCAGAATAGGGTGACTGTGGTTAATGATAATGTGTGTTGTATTTCAAAATAGCCAGAAGAGAGAATTTTATATATTCCTGACACATAGAAAGAAATGAAAAATTATTAAATACCCTGACTTGATCATTGGACATTCTATGCATGTAACAAAACATCACATGTACCCCGTAAATATGTATGAATATTATGTATCAATTTAAAAAATTTAAGGTTATTGAGGCAAGCCATGTTAAGCACTAAATATACTTCCTGGAACATTTATCATTTATCTGCAATCACGTTTTCTAAAACTACATGAGTATGAATTTTTACATAGAATTAGAATATGATGGTTATTATGGAACTAGATAAAGTCATAGTGTGATATTTTCTAGTAGGTTTTTTCAGAGAAATATATGAATAAGAATACATTTATTAGGTTGGTGCAAAGTAGTTATAAACATATTCCTGTTTCTATTTTTCTCTGTATAGCATACTAAAGTGGGATGAAAAGATACTTATGACTTCAGATTGGGTCACGTGTATAGATATCGGGCTTCTAGAAAATATATCCTGGGAGAACTTTCCTTTTACTATACCTTAAACATATGTGAGTTTGAATAAATTAAATGAAATATAGAAAAATTATTAAACATAATGAGTTGCTTCAAGAAAAATAAAAGAGGGTTTGGGCAGGACTCAGAGTGTGCAGTAAAATATCAGTTCAGTAAGGTCGTACACATTTCTTTTTGATCAGAAAGAAAAGATGCTTGGATTCTTGGTTGACTGAGAATTTTGCATATCATTAGAACAGGGCATTGTGTCATTTTAGGCTATAAAATGCATTGGGTATCCTAAGGCTAGCTATTATAAATCATAAAGAAAGCCAGGTTTATTGAATATCAGATTTCCATTAAATCACATTCATATACAAAGAGACAGTTCAAATTGTAATTGAAGTTGTCAGCTTTCATTCATCTTACTGGAGATTATTCAAGTTGCACACTACTCATTGTTTTGTACTTTGAGTCAATTTATCTAAGTACTCTTGCTGTAAGAAAATGAAAAAGGACAGGCTGAGTTTTTCCTGTGAAATCTAACAAAATAGTACCGATTTTTCATCACAAGCAGTTTTTTTCTCATTCAAAAATAAGTAAGGCATCATTTCTTTTTATGTTTCACTTGTAAACCATATAAAAAGCCAATAGATACGTGATATAAAATAATTAAAAGGTAGAAAATGTCAACTCTTCAGGAATAACCTGAAAATAAAATATATTTTAGCTGAAGAATTTCTAGTAAGGGACAATGAGAATTATTCAATTGATTGAAAGATTACTATTGATTAATACCAGTCAACTTTTATCTTGATAAAATACAGGCTTCTTGTGAAGTAAATATAACAACTTTGAAATTGTTTAGATAAAAAAATCATGAAAGTTTTAAAAAAAAAAAAAGATCATGAAAAAAATCAGGCGGATAAATCTTATTTCTTAATTTTAGTAATTTCTAAATTATAGCATTTTTATAAATCTTATGGAAGTTACATTTACTGTTGTCACCAAAGTAAATGTTGTTGTGTGCCATTCAAAACTATATGTCTTTTGGGAACATAGCCCGAGCTATTTTATTTTATCTCCAGTATTTGGTCCAACCAAATGATATGCAATGGAATGTTGATTTATAAACATACCATGGAAATCAAAGATACTGAGTATTTGTGCAGTTCAGAAATAAATATGTTCAAGTACTACACTTGTTTTCTTTTTGTTTTTCTTTTCACTCTAAGTCTTTTATTATAATTTTCATTTGGTATTAACACATATATTTCCCATGAAAACAGACTTACATGTTTAACATTTTAGAAGTCATGGACTCTCAGAGGCTATTCAAGCCATGTTTCTGACCAATTTATGGAAATTGTCATCCCATAATGGGGAAGATGAATATATACTGTCTGAAATAGCTAGCATTCATGATGCTAGGGACTGCAGTCTTGATCTGTCTACTACAGATTGTCAGTAATTCATTGATTTATTCATTTGCATTGATTCTATTCACTGTTCATTCATTCTCCAAACTACATTGAATGTTCACTGTGCAGCAGGCACTCTACTAAGCCCTGGGATTTCTTTATTTACTTGTAGATAGTCCCTGTCCTTGTGATTTACCACCAGCTGTGGAGAAAAAAATAGTCAAATAATCACACAAATGCAAATTTACACATCATATTGAATATAAAGAAGCACCTACTATGAAAGAAACTCCTATGTTGGTAAAGAATCATCCGGCAGTTTGACTTAGTCTGTCAATATTGTTTCCAACGTGATTTTTTAAATGAATTATTTATGATACTTTTATTTATTGCCTTGTTACATTTTCTTATCAATTCTCATGCTACTTTAGTTTATTCCTTTGAATGTTCTTAGTCTGTCAACACATAATTGTCAAAATTTATTACTTCTACCTTCTCTTATAAATAGGAAGAAAGCTAGAAATAGAGATGTGTTCTACCTCCTTCTTATTTAATTACATTTGTAGCTATTTTAATAACAGTTTTATCATTTGGATGATAAAAACTGGAAATTTTTATATTTTTATTTCAATTGAAGATGTTTTAAGGGTGAGTTTGGTTAATTTTATTCAGCAAACATTTGTTGAGTATTCCACGTTCCAGGCACTGGTGATGCAAGGAAATTGATCAAAAATCCCTGTCTCATGAGACGTGTATTTTAGTAAGGATTTGTGTGTGAGTGTGTTTATATAAACTCTGTTTTCCCATTTAATATTTTTATAGAGGCTTAGTTAGCTGAGAATAATAGGCACCAAATACCTAGCAGTAAAGCTAAGAGATAAAATACAACTATTTTTTACCCATAGCTCATTGTTTGACTACTGTACATGAGTTATATACAGAAAAATAAACATTTTATTAATTAAAAAGACATAATTATTAAAACTCTGTTTATATAAAGCTACAATTGTAGTGAGGATTACTGGGCATTTACTGTCCTCCTAGAAGGAGAGTATTTCTTCTTCAAGCTAAGCCAGGAAAGGAAGGATTTTTGAGAAGTAATGGAACGGCTTACTTACAATGTACCTCTGGAGAGAGTTTCTGGGGGCTACTGGGAAGGAGGAGGTTGGCATACTTTGAGGCATTGTTACTGTTTATTCAGGAATTTGTCACATTTCTGGAGAACTCTCAGGGAGTTTTTGAGGAGGCTGAACGTATCTCGAATTGGCACGTCTCCTTTCTCCAATCTCAACCATCTCCAGATCCTTTCTATTGGCATCAATTTGCCCATCCAGATCAGATGGGCTTCCAGAACGGAAGTACAAATAATCTAATGACAAATTTATCTTCTGATTATTACCCAAACTTCATCCATGGGAAATTGTAACCCAGTTTCTCATGCAAAATGTTCATGCAAAAAGTCTCATGCAAGAAGTCCAGACACCTCTGCTATGATGTCAACTCAACTAGTAGCATATTTTTTGAATTATTAGATATGAATTAGGCACTATCCACTGGACCCTTCAATCTCTAAGAGAAACAGAATTTGTTCTCTGAATGATCTGGCTGTACATGTTTTCTCTTTACACTCCTTCAACTCACAGCATCTTATATTTTCTCAGTCTTTCATTGGCCTCCGCAATTCAATTACAGGCTGGAGCTGGACTGTCAGATAGAGATGAAGCGTGGAAAACCAAACATCGTATGTCCTCACTCACAAGTGCAAGCTAAGATATGAGGATGCAAAGGCGTAAGAATGATGCAATAAGCTTTGTGCACTTCAAGGAGAGACGAGGGGGGAGTGAGAAATAAAAGACTACAAATTGGGTACAGTGTATACTGCCCGGGTGATGGGTGCACCAAAATCTCACAAATCACCACTTAAGAACTTATTCATGCAACAAAAAAACCACCTGTTCCCCCAAAAACCTGTAAAAAATAAAAAATAAAAAAAGTAATAGACAAGAACACACAGACACTGTACCGTGATAATTTGATTAAGGATTGCAATAGAATTGGCCAACATCTCAACAGAGTCACAGGGGTGCCAAATTCTCTGAATTACCTCAACAGACAACCAATAATCTGAGTCTGGGAATGCTAAATGAAATCCATGCCTCCTATGTTTTAAATCAAAAATTGAAAAAGACAGATTTTATTTCAAAAATAAAAGTATTTCTCTGAAAGAAAAAGGAATCTATTTTAGTTACAAACTTTGTATTCTGGCATAGAGGTTACATAGCTCGCTTTAGGTAATAGCATAGAAACGAAGTAGAAGACTTCAATTCTGGAACAGAACTATACCTTGTGTTATGGTTTGTATTAAGTTCCAAACAACCTTCTGTGAACTTTATCATTTTAATAACCAAATAGAGAGTAATAGTATACCTGGTAGATGTGTGCTAATTACGTTGGCAGCTTCTTATTTCAAAAACAGCAAGGTCACAGACACATTCTACCCAGTTGACATGTCTCCCTCTGCAATCCTATCTCTTTGATGTTCTCAGGTCTGAGAGGTCATCCTTATCTTGCCATTGTAAAAACATTTATTCTAATATGCTAATTCTTTAGCATGGCACATAAGTGCTTTATATTATTATTAAAATCTGATAATGTTCTTTTTTATTATTTACTTTTTTAACAGGTGACTGTTAAATGAACCTTCAATAATTTGTCTTCAGTGCTTAGCATAAAGCTTGACACACATAGTAAGCACTAAGTAGGTAATTTCTGATTAAAGAGATACATGATGAATGACTAAATTTTATAATTCATCACATGAATATGATATTTTAACATATTTTACTACTCCCTTGCACTTATGGCTCTACACTTGCATCATTATTAGCAACACTTTGAGTATCCTCTTGGAATTATTTTGCCTATATCTATGCTTGAATATTCAAATTGGTTCCTAAAATTGATTATTAATTATTTATTATATACTTTAAAGATTTTAAATATGTATGTTTCAGAAGCTTCAATAACATTGTAAGTTACCTTTTAGTTGATTGACTGTTTGAGAGATAAAAAATATCATCACAGGTTGCATTAATTTTATTTGACTATTAGTAGGATAAATGTGCTTTTTATTTGTTTCACTGTATTTGTATATTACCATTTCAAAACTCTAGTGAACTGATTTTTTCATGGTATTTGTCCATTTTTCTCTTTGGATAGTTGTTTTCTTGCTGATTTATAAAATTATTTTATTCATTAGTAAGATATATGACTTGTACATATATGGCAAAGAATAATCTCACTAGTTGTTATAAATCTATTTTTTATGGTGACTTTAATTTTCAAAAATTTTAATTTTTAGGCAGACAGGTCTTGATGTTTTGGCTTTTAATATCTTAAAAAGGCTTCTCTTGCAACTTTTAAACATCACGTTTCTTTATTAAATACATGGTTTCTTTAAGCCTTATATATTTTGTCTAATGGGCATCTCTTTATTTCAATGTGTTTGGGTTGTCAGGTTAATTTATAACTTAAAACAAAAAAAAAATACAAACACATATACACACTAGTGAACTCTTGGTGTACTCTTACAGTTTTACCCATTTCCATTAGGCTAACCTGTTAATCAGTCATTCCAGTAAGATTTCAGAAGGTTATTTTGGGTATTCTGCACAGTAAACCGTATGTATTTTTGTACGTATTATTTTGAGGATACTTAACATGACACACTACTACTTCTACTTGCAGCACATTCTTGTGAGTATGTGATTAACTTTCCACTATTTCGTTAATTTTAGATTATGTCCTAAATTAATACACATTTGAATTTAAGATTAGATGAAAATGGTTGATTCTTCCTGTCTGTGTTCTTAGCCAACCTGGTCAGTTTTCTCCATAACTGATTTTACCTTTTTAGTAATAATACCAGGTACCATATGGGGATTATTTGTTGACTTTTCTATTGCCCAGTAGACTATGTGGTTGGGATGTGTTTTACTACTTTTATAGTTCTGGAGAAGATATTCAGATAGTTCCATCGATTTCCTCCCACTAATTTGAAAGACATATACAACCTCCATTCCTAAGAAGGGATTGGTCCATGTGGAATAAGTGGAATAAGAATACTTTAATATCTCAGGGAAAAAGTAAATACAAATTATGCAGGAAAGTAAACATGTAATATCCTGGCAGGTTCAACAACTCAAGGAAGATTACTCAAACATTAAAAGGGAAGGTCTTTGGGTACTATACGGGCTAACTGATGGCTCCTAAGAAAGAGCTACACTGTCTTACTTAGAGATGTTAAAATGAAAGCAAAATTTCACTGCATACTCCCTTCAGGGCCTATATCCTTTCCCAAGATCTACCAAGTTAAGAATCTCTTCCTTCCCCTATTTTGCATTCCTTCTCTGACCTTAGAAATCATTTCTCGTCTTGGTAATGTAGTTTAAAATTGTGTTGCTTTCTCAAATTTCACATGTTTCTACAACCATTTTATTGATACATGAAGCTTTTGGCTTCTCTTAAGGTTGATGATGTTGAAACATGAAAGTTAAGAATCAATTCATATATTTTTAAATTTATTTACACAATTATTTTCTGTACAATATCCTAATTCAGGTAATTCATACATACTGCCTCCGTGACTGAATGGAAAAATGGCTGCATGGTAGTGAGAGGTTTTGAGAACAAACTCATATTGACTTTCTAAATACTGCCCAACCACAGCAATTAGTAAGTGCCAATCAATGCTTGTGTGTGTGTGTGTGTGAGAAACATAGGTGCCAAAACACACACAAAATCTGTCCTTGTGTGGATCACATTCCAGCAGAATTTGGGCTATCATAGAACTTGATGTACTTATTCAACTTCCACTATGCAAGTGTTTATTTACTAAATCATTAATGTGTGAGTGAATTAAAAGTATTTCCCTTAGAAGTTCAAAATGGAAAATGGAAAATACATTTTATTACCAGCAAACCAAGTAAGAACTATAAAATAAGTACATCAAGTTGTAAATAGAGCAATTTTAAAGTCTGCTGAGGAAAATGTCCCAGAAAGCTTCCCCAGAAGAGATGACATTAAGATGCGCTTTGCAGAACATACATTTTTTTTCTTTCTGGAATGAGGAATGAATAAAGCAATTCTACATGTGAGAAAAGACATATTGCCATGAAACATTTTGTCCCATATAAGACACAGAGATCATTACGGCACAAAAGAATAAAATGTTCACTTGCCTTTCCATGTAACTCCTCTGTTATCTCCTTTAATATACCTTTAATACAGGCAAACCTACACTTTGAATTTCTCAAATTTTCAACAATTTATTCTTGTATGTCTATGATAGATTCAAAAAATAATTTTCATTGTATTAAGCAGATTTCTTGTTTAAAAATTACTTTCAGCCAGCCTCAGTGGTTCATGCCTGTAATCCCAGCATTTTGAGAGGCCAAGCCTGGTGGATTACCTGAGGTCAGGAGTTCAAGACCTGCCTGCTCAACATGGTGAAAACTCGTCTCTACTAAAAATACAAAAATTAGCCAGGCGTGTTGGTGCATGCCTGTAATCCCAGCTACTCAGGAAGCTGAGGGAGGAGAATCACTTGAACGTGGGAAGTGGAGGCTGCACTGAGGTGAGATCGTGCCACTGCACTCCAGCCTGGGCAACAGAGCAAAACTCCATCTCAAAATAATAATGATAATAATAATAATAATAAATACTTTCATTAAATAATTTTAAATAAATTCTCAGACAATAACCTATGAGAATTTGAAAAGCTCTAAGATGGCAATTTTTTGGGGTTCTCTAACGCAGAAAATTTTGGGAGTATTTCTAAAAATTCACACTTTGGGGGGTGTTTCCCATATGTTTGTATTTTCTCAATCTCAGGGAACTTGAATTTCATATGTAAGACAGACATCTTGAAAGCTACCCATCATAAAAGAGTTTTTCTCCAGTTGGAGGAAGTGGTGAAAATCCAAGAGAGAAGTAAAGTAGAATTTTAGAGTTTGAAATTGCTTAGCTATTTGAAGACTTGTCAGCTAATCTTGTGTCTTCGGAATATGGAGTGGGTATGAGAAGCAGTTACACATCTGGAAAGAAAAATTGAGAGCAAATTGTAAAGGGAATTTTTAGCACATTATTACACTTATTCTGTAGCTACAATTTGAGTAAATTAAAATTTTAAGAATTTGGTGTCCTGATCAGGAATACTGTCTGGAAATATGCATTTGAAGCAGATATAAAATAAATGTTTGAGTTTATGTTTACTCAGCTTCCAAGGTAACTACCTTGGGTAGATGTTCTACAGAAATATGGGCATCTTTCTGATCAACAGCAGTAGAAGTATATAAAGCTCTCAATTCTGTTAAAAAAAAAAATGGGACTGCTGTGACTGACAATCAGGTCCAATGGTTAATATTAAAGAATTATCACCAACACTATTGGTCCAATGCACTCATTAAAAACATTATAACAATTTTACTATCCCAAAAAGACATTTGTACATAACATAACCTATTTCAATATATCATAGTTTAAATTTTTTAAATTTTTAAAATATCCTGAAACACAGTATATTTAAATAATTTTAAGTGTCAGAGAGGGAGTGGAGTCACTATGTATGTGAGACAGAAGTGAATGGGAGAGTAGCTGAGAAGCAGAATTTCATATTCAAAATTGAAGCAACACTATAAAAGATCTCATATAATAAAGCAGCAGAATTAAAATGTAACTATGAACATAATACCATAAAAATGTGTATGCACAGGCTGACTAAATTAGCTTATTAACTGATATTGAGATGAAACCAAACAAAATTGAGAATAAGTTTTCTAAATAATTTAACTTGGAAATGATTATATCTGTATTTGTACATGTAAAGAAAAATTGCTTTCATAGCTAGATCTACACAGTCAGAATAATAGTAAAATTTTTTGTTTCACGTTTTATAATAATCTGCAATTAGAAAAATTGAGATTCAGAATACAATTTCTAAGTTAGAGTAAAAGCTGTTACACAAGTGATAGGAAAAAATCCTAATTTATGAGAAATAGGAGACAAACAACTGCATTTATTTCTGAAGCTGACAATTCATTTTGAATTCCTCGACTTCAGTTGCAGATATTCAAAGCTTTTTAGATTCATGCAACTGACAAATATTGGATGAGAAAGAAGATTAATAATAGAAGTAAAGTTTGACGAAAATGTTAGTAAAATAAATGACCCTGTGAACTTATAAAAGTTTTTATTTTTATATATTTCATGAAATTAGGAGAGTTATATTTAGAAGTTGAAAATTGTAATCCCAATAAAGTGAATTCAAAGAAAACTTTAACATAAAACAGAGTAAATATAGATTTAGAGTATCATTCTATTTCTAGCTCAAATAACAGGATTTTAAAAGTTTATATGGAAAACACAACACATGAAACTGTTCTGCAGTGCTCACCAAGAAAGTGCAATTAGGAATAATGGGAAGAAATTTAGGGTAGTGCAATTAAGGTCACCTAGGAAGAAAACACTTTGTTGCTGAGAACTACTAGATTAGATTCTGGATTCTCACAGAAAGAGCAGACACTTCCTCCCATGAGGAATGACTAGACATTACACCAAAGGGTTTATTAGAAATAGTTTTTCTCTACTTGCAGGGAAATAGATGCAATGGTCTGATTCCCCCATTTATTTTCTTATATTCAATGAACCTAGGCCCATAAGGTCTGATTTCCCATTTGCCCAAATATTCAAAGAACTAAAAGAATTCTCAAATCTCTCATACTAAAGGATCATTACTTTCTTCTCTATGTCTACTCTTTCATGTATCACAATATTATTTAAATACTTATTTGAATATTCTTTCTAAATATGAAGAGAGTATATGTGACCTGAAATTTGAAAAGATAGTTGAAAACTTGACAGTTCTAAAGTTTTTTTTTTCAGTTATATATTTTGTTAAATATAAAGTCATAAATTCTAGAATTCTATTGATAAATTAAAACAATAAAAAAAGTTATTCCAGAAAAGATGCTTTATTTTGTTGAATGCTATTATTTCTACTTGTGGTTGTTAAAATGGAAGCCATCTTTACAGTGGGAGGTGAGTAACCATGAGGATAAGTTAACACGCCGTATGAAAGACCAGAGAGATGAAAAGAAATAAGACTGCTTTTTAAGTTAATTACTAACTTATGTACTTGAAAGTTTTCTGCTAGCTGAAATCTAAGACAATCTAACTAAATACATTGTTTCACTATTTTCAAGCAATGATATAAATGTAGAAAGCATTTTTTCCAGAATTTGAAATTAGAAACTTTCCAAAAATTTATTTAAAAGTTTAAAGGGAACACAGAAGGGTTATTACACAAAGAAAAATGTCTATTTCATTATATTTATTCATAAAATATTATAGTTAAAAATTATAAGTCATTTGAGAAATTACTGTGAGCTGATAGTAAGCTTACATTCTTTTTCAAACCACGGTTAGTAACACCCTTAAGAAATGTTAATGTTTTGAAATTTGTCTATTTGTATGTTATTTACAATCATACCTTAATGTCTTTGATAGTGTAAAATTAATAATAGCATGTTCCTGAACACCTGATTAAATAGCTTTTAATATAATGCTAGCATGCAATTTCAGTGATTTTCTTTTATTTTGTTGTTTCCTGTTTCTCTTTATGGTTAAGACTGAGGCTGAGTAATTTCATTTTAGTTGTATCAAGCTAATTAGGATATACAGATTGAGGTGAAAACATATTTAAAATTCTAGGCTTAAATTTTTATTGAGGAGGAATTACAGAACTTTCTAAGAGGAGAAATTGAGTGCCATGATCATTAGATTTAAATATGATAAGAATCAGGCTTAGTTGTAAAGATTTCAACTATGTTCAGAAGAGTAAATTAAAATAATAATCCCAGATAATTTTTGAATCGGCTTACCACATACTATAAGACAATTTTGTAAAGTATTGTAATTTTCATTTTATCAAAGAAGTTCCAAGTTAATGATAGCTTGAAGTCCTCTCTGGCCCAGAAATTGCAGAATTCCCAGGGAAAAAATACTATGTTGATCTGCCTATGTACTTGACTATCTTAGACAACTAGGCTATGACTTCTTTTATTAAATTATGCTTTTCCTTTATTCACTTTTGAATAGTTAATAAATAGATATATTAAGACATAAATTGCACCGGGCATTTTACAACTAAATCAATTTTTGCTAACATGGGTTAAATAAAATTTCAGAGTTTTAGTGACTTTTTATTGACTTCAATAATAGTTTTTTAATTTTGTACAATGTATTATTGTCATCATCAAAGACAAAAGAATCTGCTTCTTAAATTGAGATAAACATTTGTCAGATCACCATTGTTAAAATATCATAATGAAATATAAAATGATAATTTAAAAAAATCTTAATATTAATATAAAGCTTCTGTAGAGTTATCAATTATTTAATATCTATAAATGTTTATGGATACCTTCCAAAATTTTAAAATTAAAAATACTTTTATACAATGTATCAATAAAAACATAATTGCAAAACCCTAATTTTGCAATTTAAGTTGGGTCATGAGAAGCATCCTTGAAACTAGGGTGGAGATCATTTCCATTGGCAAACCAGGCATGAAGGAATAGAAAGAGAAAATTTTCAAAGGAATAACTAATGCTGACACTTTCTGTAGGAAGAATGATAAAGAATTTTAAAAGATATTTTGGATTGCTCAACTTGAAGTTATAGATGGCCTTCAGGAAACAGACTCAGTATAGGTGGCATATGAAACATTCAGTGTTATAGTTCATAAATGTGGATGGAGATGAACAAATGGTGAAGCAAGTATATACATATGTTTCCAAAAACTAGCAGTGAATGAAAGGGGAAGAATCCATTCTCTTTCTTCCTTTACATCTATTCTGTAAGAACTTTGACTTCGTTAATAGCTCTGTTCTATTTTCTTTTCCTTCGGTCTCTCTTGCAGCTTCAGCATTTTTCTCTAAGCAAGTCAACTCTAAATGTGCTAGATTGAAATGACCCTCTTGAAATTATTCTCACTGCATTGTCTTTCATCCCATCCCTCCCCTTTTGACATTTTATCTCTGATCAATCTAGCTATATGTCTTGTCTTCTTCATTCAGAGTGGTAAGTATAATAAAGGAGAACATAACATGGTAAGATTTATTAGGGCCCAGGAATTAGAAACTTCAGAAGAGCTAACTGCACCTCTTAGGAATAGATTTTGATCCTTATCAACTCCAGAAGTCCTACCTCTCATGAAACACTCTATCCCAGTTCTGCAGAATTTTCTATCAGTAAATGACTGAAATTTCTATTTCACAGCAGAAACTGGGTTTGTCAACAAGGCAATGTTCCACCTTCCCATCTTGCCATAACTAGTGAGGGCCTACTTTTCTCCAGAGTCTTGGTACAGAAATGTAAAGACTCTAGACTAAAGTAATTTATGTGCAAATAGGAAAGATGGACAATGTAATTAGAATAGAGTGATGTGTAAGTTATGTTGCTATATGCCAAACTGCTTCGGAGACCTTTTGCTTACCTGTATTCAGTAGAATAAACCTGACCTAGATCTTAAGGCCAAATTGGAGGAGCACAGGTTAATACCAAGTGAAAAGTAATTCTAAACAGAGGGGGCAGCATGACTAGGTGTCAGAGACAGCACTTATCATGGAATCACGGAGATGTTGAACATTTGTTTTTCTCTAATGAAACATTTGTTTTTCTCCAGTGATGATGAGCTTTTTCTCTTATGTTTGTTGGCTGCATAATGTCTTCCTTTGAAAAGTGTCTGTCCATATCCTTCGCCCACTTTTTGATGGAGTCGTTTGTTTGCTTTTCTTCTGGTAAATTTGTTTAAGTTCTCTGTTAATTCTGGATATTAGCACTTTGTCAGATGGATAAATTGCAAAAATTTTCTCCCATTCTGTAGGTTGCCTGTTCACTCTGTGTGTGTTTCTTTTGCTGTGCAGAGCTATTTGGTTTAATTAGATCCCATTTGTCTAGTTTGACTTTTATTGCCACTGCTTTTGGTGTTTTAATCATGAAGTCTTTGCCCATGCTTCTGTCCTGAATGGTATTGCCTAGGTTTTCGTCTAGGGTTTTTATGGTTTTAGGTCTTACATTCAAGTCTTTGATCCATCTTGAGTTAATTTTCATATAAGGTGTAAGGAAAGGGTCCAGTTTCAGTTTTCTGCATATGGCTAGCCAGTTTTCCCAACACCATTTGTTAAATAGGGAATCCTTTCTCCGTTGCTTGTTTTTGTCAGGTTTGCCAAACATCAGTTGCTTGTGGATGTGTGGTGTTATTTCTGAGGCCTCTATTCTGTTCCATTGGTCTATCTGTCTGTTTTCGTACCAGTCCCATGCTGTTTTGGTTACTGTAGCTTTGTAGTATGGTTTGAAGTTAGGTAACATGATGTCTCCAGCTTTGTTCTTTTTTCTTAGGATTGTCTTGGCTATGCGGGCTCTTTTTGGGTTCCATATAAAATTTAAAGTAATATGTTTTTTCCTAATTCTGTGAAGAAAGCCAATGGTAGCTTGATGGAGATAGCATTGAATTTATAAATTACTTTGGGAAGTATGGCTATTTTCATGATATTGATTCTTCCTATCCATGAGCATGGAATGTTCTTCCATTTGTTTGGGTCCTCTATTATTTCCTTGAGCAGTGTTTGTAGTTCTCCTTGAAGAGGTCCTTCACATCCCTTGTAAGTTGTATTCCTAGGAATTATATTCTCTTTGTAGCAGTTGTGAATGGGAGTTCACTCATGATTTGGCTCTCAGTCTGTTATTGGTGTATAGGAATGCTTGTGATTTTTGCACTTTTATTTTGTATCCGGAAACTTTACTGAAGTTGCTTATCAGCTTAAGGAGATTTTGGACTGAAACAATGGGGTTTTCTAAATATACAATCGTGTCATCTGCAAACAGAGACAGTTTGACTTCCTCTCTTTTTCTTTGAATACACTTTATTTCTTTCTTTTGCCTGATTGCCGTGGCCAGAACTTCCAATGCTATATTGAGTAAGAGCGGTGAGAGAGGGCTTCCTTGTCTTGTGTTGGTTTTCAAAGGGAATGCGTCCAGTTTTTGCTCATTTGTTTATTTAAAAAAAAATTGTTTTTAACCAGTGGCAGGGGCTGTAAGAACTGAGATGTGGTTACAAAGGCATGAAGACAAATATGAGAAAGTATTATGGAAATATTAAGACTTTTTTATTTAGGAGAACAAATGAAAGGTAGAAAAGTCAAATAGTAAATAATAAAATGTGCCTTTGGATTTATCAACCAGGGACCATTGATTGATTTAGCAATAAGATACCAATGTGGCCATCATAAAGTTACAGAGCAGATTACCTGGAATGAGAAAGAATAGGAGATAAAGAACCATCAAATCTTTCAAGAAGCTTGGTTGACAAAATAAGAACCAGGTAAAGAATAGCAGCTAGATGGGAATTCAATGGGATGTATTTGTCTACCTCTCTCTTTTCAATTAAGGAGCCACATTTTCCTCCATCCCATGTGCTACAGGTATGCTAGTCATGTGGGGACTCATGTAGCCCAAGTAAGTCAAGGGATTTTTTAGGGAATTCTTTGGCTCTGTGGCAAATTAACATTTTTTAATGTAATTAGATACTATAAGAACTGGATTTCTCTGACTCTTCCAAAATCTATCTTTCCCTTTCTGTGGG
The DNA here is from genome assembly GCF_002776525.5 of Piliocolobus tephrosceles. Classification (NCBI taxonomy): domain Eukaryota; kingdom Metazoa; phylum Chordata; class Mammalia; order Primates; family Cercopithecidae; genus Piliocolobus; species Piliocolobus tephrosceles. Next base: position 22,774,726 of record NC_045437.1, read on the forward strand.
GAGAGACCACAGATATAAAGGAAACACATAGACAATAAGGATTAAGAGAAAACAAAGGACAGATTTTCAACATCAGAGTTACAGCACCTAACATCTAATAGAACCCAAATGCAAAACGCTCTCTAAATTTCAGTTTGTGAGCCAACAAATTTACATTGTGGTTCAGCTGGCTGAATTACAATTCTTTTATATGGAACTGAAAGATTCCTGATAAAAGTAGGTGTTTACATTCCAATGAAAAAAAGTTGTAAACGGTTAAAAAAACATTCTCCTTCTGTTCAAAACCAAGTATTCCACTTCTGCTAAAACTCCTTTTATAGTCTACCTTCTGAGTGAGTCTGAACCACTAGTGTTTCTCTTCATTTGTTCCCATTTTAATTTTACTCTTGTAATAGTTCCATTGAAATACAGCACACATAAAGGGAACAAAACATAAAAGTACAACTCAATAACTTTCCACACTGTGAACAACCACATAACCTCATTTTTTTACACAAAAGTAACCACCATGCTGATTTTCTCACCATAAATTTTATTTTGCCCTTTTTTGAACTTTTTATAAATAGTATCATAAAGTGTGCATCCTTTGTCTGAGCAGTTATTAGAGACCCAGGTATTTGGGGTAATCCACTTCCTAGTTTCAATGACTTTGGGATAATGCTGGCCAGTGAATTGTGATCAGAATACCACTTTTGAGTAGAACCTTTAAATTGACAGCATAAGACATGCCAGGGCATCTTTTTTTTTTTGTCATGGACCTGTGAGTTTCACTTAGTGAGCACACAAAATAAACCTTTGGTAAACTACTGAGTTTTGGAGTTATTCGTTATTGCAACATAATGATGTTTTCTAACGGAAGCTTGTACACTTGTAATACTTGCAACCTGGCTACACCACTTGTGTTTAATTAATGATTGTATGGTATATCTCTTTCCATATTTTTCTTTCAAACTTACTATATTCTGTTAACTTATGTTTCATCTATAAGACACATATTAAGGGGTTCATTTTCAGAAAATGGAATCTGACAAATAGACCTTGTTTGAAAGTCAATTTCCATTTAAATAATTTAATGATATAATTGGTTTTGAAAATAATTTTTCTTTATGTTTTCCAATGCTTCTTTTAACAAGGTGTTTTTATATTCTCACTTTGTTTTTACTTTCAATTATATTTTAATACTTTATTTTGTGTCACAATTAGTTTGTAAATTTATAATTGCCAAACCTAATCTTTGGTGGTCCTACTTAGTAGGACATGTATATTTGTTTTATTAAAGATTATGCTAAATTGATGAAATTTCATCTGAAGTCATTGTTTTTCATATTGAAGAACATCATAAAGTCTGAGACTGACAAAATAATTCCATTTTTTCCCAAAACCTCTTAATTTCTCATTCATTTTTAAGTTGCATTTTTGGAGAATGTAGTAGTAGTTACTTTCTCTCAATATTTTAAAAATGTGATTCTATTGCCTCCTATTCCAATGTTTCTGTTGAGAGGTGAGCTGTTGGCTAAAGAAGCTCATGGCTTTTTCTATGACTGCTTTTAATATTTTATTTTTTATGTGGCTTTTAGGAATTGAACTAAAATGAGATAGATGATAGATAGATAGATAGATAGATAGATAGATAGGTAGATAGATGATAGATAGATAATGTAGATAGATGATAGATATAGATATATATAGAGAGAGATAGATAGATAATAGATACATATATAGATAGATGATAGTGTAAGAAATTACTTAATTTTTTGAATCTATTGGTTGCTTTCTTTCATCAGCTATGGAAAATTCTCAGCAATTATCTCTCTAAATATAGCTTCTACTGTATTTTCCTTTTTGGCTTCTTTCTGCAGTGCACATAAACATATTTACACCTTCTGAGTGTATGCTCTGTGTTTTTTTGTACATGTTCTGGTATCGTGTGTCATGTATTGTCATCATGTTTTACATTTACTCTTTATTGGAACATGTTCCAGATTTCTAATTCTCTCTTTGGCTGTTTTGTTTGTTTGTTTGTTTTTTATCAGCCTTTAAATCTATTCAGTGCATTCTTTCAGTTTTTTCATATTTCTGTACTAAAATTGTCTTGTCATTTATTATCATTTGTACTTTCCATGAAAAACCTCTGCCTAGCATTTTATTTTATTCAACATAAGTAGCATTGCACTTTTAAGATTGACATTTTAAATTCCATGTTTTGGCCTGGCACAACAGCTCACACATGTAATCCCAGCACTTTGGGAGGCCAAGGTGGGCCGATGGCATGAGCCGAGAAGTTCGAGACCAGACCAAGCAACATAGAGAAACCTCGTCTCTACAAAAAATAAAAAATTAATCAGGTGTCGTGCTGCACCTGTAGTCCCAGCTACTCAGGAGGCTGAGGTGGGAAGATCGCTTGAGCCCTGGAGGCAGAGATTACAGTGAGTCAGGATCACCCCACTGCACTCCAGTATGGGAAACAGAGTGAGACTATGTCTCAAAAAATAAATAAATACATAAATAAATTTCATGTTTTGACTCACTCTCAGGTATACTTCTGTTTCTATTGTTTCTCTTGATTTTAAGGTAAAATTTATTAAGATGTAACTTACATACTATCATATTTTTTCAACTAAGTACACAATGATACTTTTAGACAAATGTATTTAATCATGTAACTACCACCACACACACCAAAAATAACCCTTTTACCATACTGATAAAAAGGTTTTTCAGTACTCTTTTCTGTCAATTTTTCACTCTCCTGTCAAAAACTTATCTGTTTATAATCATGTAATTTTGCATATTCTGTGATTTCATATAAATAGAATCCTAGAGTATCTAGCATTTTGTTTCTGGTCTCTCTCACTTACTACAGGGGGTTTGATATTCATCCATGTTGTTGGATTCAGTCATAGTGTACTTGTTTTTAATATTGAGTAGTCAATACTTGTATGTCTATCCCACAGTTTGTATGCTAATTCATTGGTTTATGAATAATTGTGTTGTTTCTAATTTGAGCTATATATTAGTTTGCTGTGACTGCCATGACACAATACCACAGACTGAATGGCTTAAACCAAAAATATTTATTTTCTCACAGTTCTGAAAGTAGGAAAGTCAAGATAATGTTCCTGGCAGAGTTTATTTCTGGTGATGTCTCTCTTCTTGGCTTACAGAGCATCCTTTTCTTGCTATACTCACATGGCCTTTTGTCTGTGTAAATACTTCTGGTATCTCCTCCTCTTCTTATAAGGATACCTGTCCTGTTAAGTTAGGACCCCACCTTAAATTTCATTTAACTCTAATTGCCCCTTTAAAAACACTGTCTCCAAATTTATTCACATTATGGGTTAGGGCTTTAACAAATAAATTTTGGAATGACATAATTCTGTCCATAACAAGCTATTATGAATAAAACTGATATTAACTTTTCATATAAGTATTTGTGAAAACATGTATTTTCATTGCTGTTGAATAAATATCTAGAAGTAGAATTTCTGTATCATAATATAAAGTTAGATTTAACCTTATAAGCAATGGTTTCAGTGATTTAAAGAGTGGCTGTATCATTTCCACATGGTCATGAGAATGAATGAGAATTTTAGGTGACCCAAAATGCAAATACTTAGTATATCAGGTTTTCTAAATTAATTATTATAATGAGTATATAGTGGTTTACTTTTGTTGTTTTTCTTGGCATTTTTCTAATGATTTCTGTGCTTCTTGTCTGTTTTCATTCTTTTTTTTGTGCGGTGTCCACATTTATTGTCATATTTCATTGTTTATCTCTTTGTTATTGAGTGGTATTACTTTTAATATTCTGAATACGAGTCATTTATAGACAAAATATATGTAAATATTTTCTCCCACTATATTGCCTGCCTTTTTAAACAGTGCACTGGAAAGCAATAATTATTATTATTTTGATGAATTTTAATGTAACATTTTTATAATTTTATTCCTCCTACTTTTTGTGCCCAGTTTAAGATATCTTTGCTTATCTCAAGTTCTGAAATATTTTTTCTCATTTTATGTTTTTCTTCAGAAGTTGTATAGTTTAAGATTTCATGTTTGTATGTATTATCTATTTCAATTAAATGTTTGTATATCACATAGAAGAGCTTGAGTTTTTTTTTAACATAGATATCCAATTTTTCCAGTACTATCTTTACAAACACTTTTACTTCTCTGTTGAACTATCTTCACATTTATTGAAAGACAGTGGAACATATAGGTGTGTATCAATTTCTTGATGTTTGGTAGTGTTCCATTTATTATTTACAAATCTCTTGCCCATATCACTCTCTCTGGATTATTGTAGTTTTAGAGTAAGAGTGAAATCTGGTAGAATGAATATTCTAACACAGTTTTTCTTTTTCAACTTTGTTTTGGCTATTCCACTTATTTTGCATTTCCATATACATTTTCAAATTAACTTATCAATTTCTGTAAATTAGCCAGCTAGGGCTATACATGGGGCTGTGTTGAATCTGTAGTTCAATATGAAAGGATTTGAAGTCATGATGTAACTGATTAGTCTAATCCCAGAGCATCAGATATTGTTCCATTTATTTATGAGTTATAAAATTTATCTCAGTGATATGATATGGTTTTCATGCTACAAATATTGATTCAAACACTCATCATGGAAAAGTTTTATCTATGATATAACATTTTTACCCCAAAGACCCTGATTTTAATTATAAATTTTTAGATACAGTATCCCATTGAGTGTAATGCATGAGAGACATTAATCAAAAATATATTGTAAAAGCATAAAAATTTTTGAAAATCCAATATAAAGTTCAGTGTATTTTAACTTTTTTCTAACATAAATGAATTTGATCACCGAAAACTCGTTTCTTCCCCATCCTAACAGCGTATGACCTCTTTCCTTAGCTGTGTAACCTTATAAAAGATGGATTACCATTCCCCTACCCAATTTCCCTGAAGAACCAAGGACAAATATCTTTTTATATTCTAATTTTATTGATTATCTCTTTTTATTTAGGACTCTTTCAGCGTCTTTATTTTCAACATACTGGATTGATTCAAGAAACAATGATTTAGATGATTTTAGACATAAATCAACAGAATAAATTACTAATAAATAAAGTTAAGACAGCCCAAGTTAACTTTTATACTTGAAGGTAACAGTTTACAATTGCAAGTGCTTGGGTTTTAGCAATCGTAAATACAGTATAAAATTTTAAAATAATAATGTCCTAATGCTATGCAAATAATATTATAAATGAGATTTTCATACATATACAGTTTCTTTAAGAATTTAGGTGGTAATAAAGATTACATGCTTTGGAAAAATATTTCATAATGTAAAGTTAGCTCTCATAATAAAAAAGACAGTATCAAAAATTAATGTAAAAGGTTTGTGTAAAATGTTTATATGAAATGTAAGAATAGATAAAAATAATATTGCCAAATTATTTATAGTTTCATATACATAATGTGTATAAATAGATATATCTAAATTTAAAAAATTGTTATAGACATTTGCCCTATTAATCCATTTTCCAAAATTTGCATAATCTAATTGGGAAAATGGAAAATCAACTGTATTCTTCTATAGTCAATAGTCATCTCTTATTCCATAATACATATTTAATATATTTCTATGTTTAAATACAACATTTATTTAAAACATCTCATATTGCTCACTAATGTACAAAAAGTATACTGGAATTTTATCAATTAAATGCTTGGTTTTATATGGAGTAACAATTCTTACTATATCCAATTCGAATTTTTGTTTTCTCCATCAATAACTAAAATTAAGAAAGACAAGGGAAAGACAAAAACTGCGGCTATCTGATTAGTAATACCTAAACAAACATTCATCAAGATCTCTGACTGTCCTAGAAAAAAAGTGTAATACATTAACAATCTTCTTTCTGTAAATCACAGTGGGCATGTAATGTATTGGTGTTTCACTCAGTATTTCATTTTTGATGTCAAAATTTCTATTTCTTTAGCTTACTTGAGAGATTCTTTATGGAGTGAAGCTCATTAATTCTGCGATTTTTAAACACCTGCTAAAATATAATGTAAATGGATACTTTCCATAAGGAAAGAATTTTCAGAGCAAATATTATCAAGGCTATAGCTATATTTGTTCCATTTTGGGTCTCACTATGAAATTCATGACTTCTCTCGTCAGGAGGCCAAATGCCCTCTAACACATCAAAATTAATCAGATGTACATGTTTGATTAGTTCCACCGCCACAGCTGCAGGACATCCACCTTGCCACTGCACAGCCGTGAAAAGGCAGGCATCATACAGTTCGTCTTTTGATCCTTTCTGTGCTATGACCTCACTTTTCCCTTTTGGGGAGTCTAAAATAGCAACACTCTTAACCGAGGCCTCTAAAAAAGCAAAAAAATATTTCATTGTGGCTGTAGCATTATTCCACTACAAATTATTTTTAATCTAACTCATTTTATAATGTATAATAGCTCTGTTAGCTTTTCAAGATTTAAGTACACTTAATTGTATTCCTAAATAAAAAATTCCAAAAAGTTTTAAAAAATGTTTTTGTTCTTTTTTTGCAGTGCTGATTTAATGTGACAAAATATGACATCAATGTCTCTTATTTGTATATATTGTGAATATTTCTATTTTGTTTCCATCATAATTACAGTGCACATGAATCTGACATTGCATCCCTATTTCTTGATAACTGTACTTTTACTGTTCACTTTTTACAAGATTTTCTTTCTGTTTATTTGTGTGTTCCCTGTCCTTTGTTATAAACTGCTACTGCTTGATTTGTTCTGGATGTCAGCGCTCTCATTTTTTGTGATTTAATAGATGTCGTCCACTTAGTGTTTGAATCTTCATGGACTTTGTGTGTTGTTTTAATACAAGATGATGAACAATCTCTGGGACAACATGAAAATCTAACCCTTTTTATGCCTGCATTCCCAGAGAGCTGTTTTTAACTTTTTTAAAATCACAATTCTGTTGTTAATCCATAACCAAAAATATGCAGAAGCATCATACTGATGTCTGACAATGACAGATGAATGGATTATCACTCTTTTGATACCAATCACATATCTTGTGACTCTTTTTCTTTTTTGAGAGAGAGAGACTTGGCCAACGTTTAATATTTATGCAGAAACATGGACATTTTTCATTTATATATATATATATATATAAAACATTTATATTTATACATGGTAATCACATATAACTATTCAAAAGTGAATACAGTCACATTAATAGAGCAACATAATTATTTTAAATCTGCATGATAATTAGCTATAGATAATATTACATTTGTGACTAATAAATACATGTCATATTTTACAGTTTATTTATAAAAATTCCAACACCTCTGTCTTTCTCTTATTGTGTATCTTACAACTTGCAGAATATTAATACCATGTCTTAAGTATTGCCTTAAATGGTTTGTGGGATATTACTTGATGTTCCCCTTCTTGATAGATAAGATTCATAGTTGGCAGCAAATAATTAAAGTACAAAAAAAAAAAAAATGCCTAAGAAAGACTAACGGTTTTCTAAATTTAAGGAATAGAAAAAAGGCCGCGTGCGGTGGCTCACGCCTATAATCCCAGAACTTTGGGAGGCCCAGGAGGGTGGATCTCCTGAGCTCAGGAGTTCCAGACCACCCAGGCCAACATGGCAAAACCCTCTAATAAAAATACAAAAAAAAAAATAATAATAATAATAATAGCCGGGCTTCCTGGCAGGTGTCTGTAGTCCCAGTTACACGGGAGAATGAGGCACGAGAATCGCTTGAGCTCCGGGGGCGGAGGTTGCAGTGAGCCGAGATCCTGCCACTGTACTCCAGCTTGGGCTACAGAGACTCCGTCTCAGCAAACAAACAACAAAAACAAAAACAAACCAAAAAGAATAGAACATACATCTTCCTCAAATTCGCTTGAACTTTAACGAACGGTAAACATGGCCTCCCTGTATAGAAGTGGCACTGTTGTCACCTTAGAAGAATCCGGAATTCCTCCCTGCATTCAGGGAGGAGCAGGTTCTCTTGGTGTGTCTGTTCCACTATTTGACTCAAATATTACAACTACTACAGTAATTAGGACCAATTATCTCAAGCCCAATTATACAGACAGAATAAATTTTTACCTCATACAGCCCAGTTTCAATATTGAAAAAAAATCAGGCTGGGTGCGGTGGCTCACGCCTATAATCCCCGCACTTGGGAAGGCGAAGGTGGGTGGATCATGAGGCCAGGAGTTCGAGACCAGCCTGACCAACATGGTGAAAATCCGTCTCTACTAAAAACACAAATTTAGCCCGGAATGGTGGCACATGCCTGTAATCCCAGCTACTCGGGTGGCTGAGGCAGGAGAATCACTTGAACCCAGGAGGCAGAGGTTGCGGTGAGCCGAGATCATGCCATTGCAATCCAGCCTGGGCAACAAGAGCAAACTCCGTCTCAAAAAAAAAAAAAGTAAAGAAAGAAAAAATCAAAGGATTACAGGATTAATTCTAGTTGGCTCCAAATTTATGCTACAGCCATACTGGTAACTTCTTAGAAACAGTTAGCAATAATCTGTGAAATGCTGACAGCATTGGAAAACAATTGGACAAAAAAGAAAAAAACAGCACCTTTGTTAAAAGGAATTTAAAAAAACAAAAAGAAATATTGGAGACCGAGGGGAATATTTAATCCACCATAAAATAATTTCATTTTTATTCATTTTGAGCAAAGTTTTTTCAGTTTCTTAATACCAAAAGCAAAATTAAAATTAAAATAAAAAAAACTTTGTCCTTCATTATCAAAATTCATTAAAATATTACTCATTACCTGACAATTTATAGTTTCTAAGGTGGGGGAATACCTTTCAAACACAAACTGCAATTTTCTTTCACATGTGATGATAAGAAAATTACAACTTTCCATAAATTTAATAATGTTTAGATTATGGCACCTTAAAAATATAGTCCTATAACCTTCTAGTCTAAGGAACCACAATGAACATTAACAATAGTAGCAACTAAATAAGAAAGAGAATTGAGCCTGTAATCCCAGTACTTTGGGAGGCAGAGGTGGGAGGATCACTTGAGGTCAGGAGTTCGAGACCAGCCTGGCCAACATACTGTAACCCCATCTCTACTAAAAATACAAAAATCAGCCGGGAATGGTGGTGGACACCTGTAATCCCAGCTACTCGGGAGGCTGAGGCAGGAGAATTGCTTTAACCCAGGAAGCAGAGGTTGCAGTGAGCTGAGACAGTGCCATTGCACTCCAGCCTGGGCAACAAGAGTGAGACTCTGTCTCAAAAAAAAAAAAACAAAACAAAAAAAAAACAAAAACAAACAAACAAAAACAACAACAACAACAAAAAAAAAAAAACAGAGAATTGGGATGTTGTTCAAAAAAAAAAAAGAAAAGAAAAAAAACTGGCTAATATTATTTCCTTGGTTCAAAACTACTTAATGTTAGATGCATGCAAAGGATAAATGCTATTTAATGTGGATACCGATTAATATTTCATGTTCATAAAATCCAGTAAATTTTTAATATTTTTAATAATCTAGTTTAGAGATTGTTCCAGAGGTGATTCTGTTTGTGGGTATAAAAAAATTACTGTATATTAAAAATTCAATAAATATAGTTTTTAATTTTTATCATATTACTGCCTCCCAGGCAGCCACAAAATTTTGTTATAATGGGATATTTTTCATTGTAGCAACCAAATTATCATGTTAAATACTACCTATAGAGAAATGCTATCTGTAGTATTTCAGTCTATTGTGTTAACTAATATTATCAAATAAAGTCATGGTTTAGAAATGTTTAGAAATATTAGAAAAGTTTAGAAATGCTATGAAAAAAGTTCAAAAAAATGCATCTAAATAATCTTTTCTCTCCTAAGAACAGAACATTGAGGGTATTTTTGCCATAGAAAAGATAAAATCACTCTGCCTCATCATTCTTAACAGAAAAACTCTTGGAAGAAACTTCAATTTCTTATATGACTAAAGAGAAGACATTTTATTCAAATTCAGTCTTAACTATACACATAGTTCATTTAGACTTGACTATTCATATGTCATTGTTTAAGAAATGATGATCCAATTCAATTATAATTATATTATTTATTCTGAAATATACATTATTTAACAAATGGAAGGGGTCCCATAAATCATCCAGTCTAATAATATTGGTTTATCTATAAGAAAGTCCAAAATCTTAAGTCACTTTTATAGGCTATCTTAGTTCATTAGGGCTCCTATAACAAACCATCATCGACTAGGTAGCTTACCAACAACAGAAATTTATTTATTACAGTTCTGGAGGCTGGGAAGTCCAAGATCAGAGCATCCTCTTTTAGGTTACAGTATGCTGACTTCTTACTGTGTCCTCATGTGGAACATTTCCCATAATCGTCTCTCAAAAGGCCCCACTTTCTAATATTATCAGCTTGGTGATTAGTATTTTAACACAGAAATATGGAGGGGCAATATTTAGATTCCAGAAAAGACATAAAGTTAATTAGTGGTACAGGATTGGAAACAGACCTCTTAATTTCTAACTGAGAAAATAAAATTAGATGTTTCAGAATATGAACATCAAATGTGTAAAAAAATAATGAGTAGAAGACAGGCTACTGGATCCTAAATTCATGTGAAACACAAAAAGTCTCTATGACATTGTTACCTACTGATGGGAGATTGTGGTAGGCACTGGTACCACATCCCAATAAACAAGATGTCCATGTGCTAATCCTTGTTATCTATGAATATGTCATGTTGCAACGTGAAGAAGGCATTACGATTGCAAATAGAACTAAGGTTACTAATCAGTTTATCTTGAAACAGAGTGATTATCTTGGATTATCTGAGTGGGCAAACATAATGGTAAAGTGTCCCTAAAAGAGGAAGAGAGAGACATAGGAAGGAGAACCAGGGAAATGTCAGTGTGAGAACGAGATTAATATTGCTGGCTTTGAGAATGCTGCAAGGCTGCCACAGATCAATGAATGCAGGTGGCCTCCAGAAGTTGGAAAGGATGGTAAAAAGATGTTCTCCTCTGGAAGGAGAAAAGCCCCGCTGACATCCTGATTTTAGCCCAGTGAGATCCACTTTGGACTTCTGACCTCCAAACTATAAGACAATAAATTTGTGCTGTGTTAAGCCACTATGTTAGAGGTGATTTGTTAAACCATCAACAGAAAATTAAGACAGAGATGAAAGAAAAGTTGAATTAGAAGTAACTGAGAGGTTTTTAACTGAAGTAATTGGCAGAAAAATGAAAGATACAGAAAATATAGAAGAGGTCTTGGGAGAGGAATGTCTCAGCATTTTCAGTTTGAGAAAAAGAAGGATGATTAAAATAGAAACCTTCAGTAGAAAATAAGTTTAAATAGGTATTTAACTCAGACGTGGGCATTGGAAGTGGAATCCAGGTTTAGTCATTTAAATATTAATATGGAGGTGACAGCTGAAGTCTCAAGGTAGTACTTATTTAAAGGAAGGAGAAAAAAAATAGGAGAATCAGGGCATCTGATCATAGGCCAAGAGCCAGAGATAGATATCTGTATCATCAATGTCTATTTGTCTGTATCTCCACCTTTCTCTCTCTCATAGATCTAGCTATTAGCTAGGTATGAGATCATGTGCTATTTCCAACAACATAAAAGCATGATAATAAATTTTCTAATTTAAATTTTAGTCAGAATTTTATATTATTTGTATGGCCATATTCCTAAAATGAAGCCACGATGTTTACCCATGACATTCATCTTAAATTAGAAGACCCCAAAATAGCCCAAATTGAATGTTTCTGTGATTTTTATAATTGAAAGTGAATGTCTTATCAAGACTTGTCTAGACTTTTAGCATGAATAGTGCTAAATTCGACCTTCGTGCAATCAGCATAGTATGCTAACCTTAGCTTTATGCATTTTCCTACTGTATCTGGATGTACTAGAATGTCCATGAATATAAGTGCTGAGCAGCCTCTTTTCTAGATACAGTTTGTATTGCTTCATATTGGTGCTCTATGTTCCTGAACAATCAGCTTTTTGCTAACTAGACTTTGCCAAAGATTTTTTTTTTTTCAGAAGAATCAGACAAAAACACAGTTTATTTATTATTTGGAGGAGACTGTATCAACATATAAATCTTGGAAATTTTTGTAAGTGAACAATTAAGATCTGCTTAGAATAACAAAAATCAAAGCTGAATAGACATGTAGTTTGACTAAGTTTATATTTGCAAATGGCAATTAGAAGAAAATGTTGAAGTTAACATAACATTTTTCTTTAACACATTTTGTGAAATAGCTTTTTAACTAACAAACAAGACCTGTTTTATACACACAGTGAAACCAAACCACACTTTAATAGAATGATGCCTCCCTTAAAAACATTAATCTATAGAATTAGTAGGGATTATTGAACTAACATGTTTGTATTTTTCATATAGGAAACGGAACCTAGAGATGATTCAGAGTTTGTTCTTTTGAGAATTGAAACTTAAAATCAAAGTAATATCAAACAAAATGGCTTTCAAGTATATTAAGGCATGCTCTTTAATGTATTGAAATATAGTAACTTGAATTGTATTCAAAATTTATTTTGAAGTGGGGAGATTTTTCAGTGAGTGGTCAGGCAAGCAATTGCTTTCACATTGAACACTAAGGAGAGATTATAATCAAAGGTCTTCAGCTATGTGACGATAGCTTGGAATCAATGATGATTGAAATGACATTTGGTTTTCCATCGTCATTAAAAAGAAAGCATGAGAAGATTATATATTTTTAGATAGCAAAATGAAAAGCAGCATAAGTATAGAGATATACTAACGTGGGTTTGAAACACAGTAAAGGCATTTATTGTTTGTGTAATCTTCAAAATCTGGTCAACATATATTTTATCATCTGCAAAAAAGGCTTATAAAACCTACTCCATCCATTCACTGTAATTTAAATAATGAAATAAATATAATTAACTAAATAAACCTGTCATAGTGTCAAACATACAGTTAATGCTATTATTATCATTACAGAAAAGAGCACTTTCAAAATGTATTTGTATTTATTGATCATATATATACATGTGAAATGTATGCATGAGAATGCTGAAATATAATGTTAACATGTAAAATATATTTAACTATATCAATATAATTAACATTAAACTATTGTAATGATATTCTGCAAATTTTTACACATATTAAAAATGTGCCTGCCTTAAAATAGGCTGCTTTTGTGAAGAGACTTTAGTTGTCAGAGATATTATTTGACGGCTTTTACTAAAGCAAACAGAGTATTAAACCATATCCACTCTTATCTGAGGCTTTAGGAAAGGACAGATTCTTCCTGTCACCTAGAGTCTGATCACTATTTAGAGAAAAAAAAAATAGTTTAAGCAAGGCATTGGGTTAGCGGAAAGACTTTGACACTTCACCGGCTTTACTCAAATCTCAAATTGGCAAGATCAACTAGGGCAGCAGACAAACACTAATAGAGCAACATGGAATGACTGAATTCACGTCTGAGGTGCCAAATTAAATCAATCCATGACCGCTACCGAGAGGAGCAGCAGAAAATAATCAGAGGCATAAAAGAATCTGTGTTTTACCTGCTATTTTGATACTTATTTAAGGTGATATCTAACTTACTGTAGCCTCCATCTTAAATGATTTTAAGTGTTACTATCAATAATCGGTTTGGTTTCATAAGGTTGAATTTACTTTGGGGGTAAAATGCTGTGTATTTCAAAGCATCGCCATCTTATGGTGATAACCTAGAACTACACCTGAGAGCCTTCCTGATCAACCTTATACCTGAGCAGGGAGGAAACACGGACTCACAAGTATTAATTAAAGCAGGAGAGACAAAACTCTTTGGCAAAATAATGTTCTCAGTTAATATTGTTGCATACACATAAATAATTCATTTTTTCTTTTGAAATACATTTAAATAGATATAATTGCTTTCCTACCTGAAGGTACAGATGTGTAATACATTGTGAATGAGTTATTAGATATAAAAAGCTGAGAGGAGTCAGTTAAACTAAAGAGTAGACTAAATCACATAAACACCCTTTATCCATATGTGGATTATGGAGGTCAATTTTTCCTTGTTGTTTTGTACTATGTATTTTTTAAACTAGTTTAACTATGTATGCCCAACTACATAATTTTACAGAAGACAAGGTCTTTTTGTTTTTTTCTACTCCATACAGTATTTTGTACTTTCTAAGTATTCAGATACACCTATTAGAAAATTTCTATGTATTCTCTACTGATATTCACACTGTTGGACACAATTAAAGAAAAATCACTGCCAGGCTTTGGTATCAGGATGATGCTGGCCTCATAAAATGAGTTAGGGAGGATTCCCTCTTTTTCTATTGATTGGAATAGTTTCAGAAGGAATGGTACCAGCTCCTCCTTGTACCTCTGGTAGAATTCAGCTGTGAATCCATCTGGTCCTGGACTCTTTTTGCTTGGTAGGCTATTAATTATTGCCTCAATTTCAGAGCCTGTTATTGGTCTATTCAGGGATTCAACTTCTTCCTGGTTTAGCCTTGAGAGGGTGTATGTGTCCAGGAAGTTATCCATTTCTTCTAGATTGTAGTCTATTTGCATAGAGGTGTTTATAGTATTCTCTGATGGTAGTTTGTATTTCTGTGGGATTGGTGGTGATATCCCCTTTATCATTTTTTATTGCATCTATTTGATTCTTCACTCTATTCTTCTTTATTAGTCTTGCTAGTGGTCTGTCAATTTTGTTGATCTTTTCAAAAACAGAGCTCCTGGATTCACTGATTTTTTGGAGGGTTTTTTGTGTCTCTATCTCCTTCAGTTCTGCTCTGATCTTAGTTATTTCTAGTCGTCGGGTATCTTTTGAATGTGTTTGCTCTTGCTTGTCTAGTTCTTTTAATTGTGATGTTAGGGTGCCAATTTTAGACCTTTCCTGTTTTCTCTTGTGGGCATTTAGTGCTATAAATTTCCCTTTACACACTGCTTTAAATGTGTCCTGGAGATTCTGGTGTGTTGTGTCGTTGTTATCATTGGTTTCAAAGAAAATATTTATTTCTGCTTTCATTCCGTTATGTACCCAGTAGTCATTCGGGAGCAGGTTGTTCAGTTTCCATGTCATTGCGTGGTTTTGAGTGAGTTTCTTAGTCCTGAGCTCTAGTTTGATTGCACTGTGGTCTGAGAGACAGTTTGCTATAATTTCTGTTCTTTTATATTTTCTGAGGAGTGCTTTACTTCCAACCATGTGGTCAGTTTTAGAATAAGTGTGATGTGCTGCTGAGAAGAATGTATATTCTGTTGATTTGGGGTGGAGAGTTCTGTAGACATCTATTAGGTCTGCTTGGTGCAGAGGTCAGTTCAAGTCCTGGATATCCTTGTTAACTTTCTGTCTTCTTGATTGGTCTAATATTGACAGTGGGATGTTAAAGTATCCCATTATAATTGTGTGGGAGTCTAAGTCTCTTTGTAAGTCTCTCAGGACTTGCTCTATGCATCTGGGTGCTCCTGTATTGGGTGCATATATATTTAGGATAGTTAGCTCTTCTTGTTGAATTGATCCCTTTACCATTATGTAATGACCTTCTTTGTCTCTTTTGATCTTTGTTGGTTTAAAGTCTGTTTTATCAGAGACTAGGGTTACAACCCCTGCGTTTTTCTGTTTTCCATTTGCTTGGTAGATCTTCCTCCATCCCTTTATTTTGAGCCTATGTGTGTCTCTGCATGTGAGATGGGTCTCCTGAATACAGCACATGGATTGGTGTTGACTCTTTATCCAATTTGCCAGCCTGTCTTTTAATTGCAGCATTTAGCCCATTTACATTTAAGGTTAATATTGTTATGTGTGAATTTGATCCTGTCAGTATGATATTAGCTGGTTATTCTGCTCGTTAGTTGATGCAGTTTCTTCCTAGCATCCATGATCTTTACAATTTGGTATGTTTTTGCAGTGACTGATACCAGTTGTTCCTTTCCATATTTAGTGCTTCCTTCAGGAGCTCTTGGAAGGCAGGCCAGGTGGTAACAAAATGTCTCAGCATTTGCTTGTCTGTAAAGGATTTTATTTCTCCTTCACTTATGAAACTTAGTTTGGCTGGATATGAAATTTTAGGTTGAAAATTCTTTTCTTTAAGAATGTTGAATATTGGTCCCCACTCTCTTCTGGCTTGTAGAGTTTCTGCTGAGAGATCTGCTGTCAGTCTGATGGGCTTCCCATTGTGGGTAACCCGACCTTTCTCTCTGGCTGCCCTTCACATTTTTTCCTTCATTTCAACTTTGGTGAATCTCACAATTATGTGTCTTGGAGTTGCTCTTCTAGAGGAGTATCTTTGTGGCTTCTCTGTATTTCCTGAATTTGAACATTGGCCCGCCTTGCTAGATTGGGGAAGTTCTCCTGGATAATATCCTGAAGAGTCTTTTCCACCTTGGTTCCATTCTCCCCATCACTTTCAGGTATACTAATCAGATGACGATTTGGCCTTTTCACATAGTCCCATATTTCTTGGAGATTTTGTTCATTTCTTTTTACTCTTTTTTCTCTAAACTTCTCTTCTTGCTTCATTTCTTTCATTTGATCTTCAATCACTGATACCCTTTCTTCCAGTTGATTGAATCGGCTACTGAAGCTTGTGCATTCGTCATGTAGTTATTGTGCCATGTTTTTCATCTCTATAAGGTCATTTAAGGTCCTCCCTACACTGGTTATTCTAGTTAGCCATTTGTCTAATCTTTTTTCAAGGTTTTTAGCTTCTTAGCTTCTTTTACCTTCTTAGCTTCATCCTCCTTTAGCTCAGAGAAGTTTGATCGTCTGAAGCCTTCTCTCAACTTGTCAAAGTCAGAGACGCAACAAAAAAAGAGAATTTTAGACCATTATCCCTGATGAACATTGATGCAAAAATCCTCAATAAAATACTGGCAAATCGAATCCAGCAGCACATCAAAAAGCTTATCCACCATGATCCAGTGGGCTTCATCCCTGGATGCAAGGTTGGTTTAACATACGCAAATCAATAAACGTAATCCATCTTATAAACAGAACCAAAGACAAAAAACACATGATTACATCAATAGATGCATAAAAGGCCTTTGACAAAATTCAACAGCCCTTCATGCTAAAAACTCTCAATAAATTTGGTATTGATGAGATGTATCTCAAAATAATAAGACCTATTTATGACAGACCCACAGCCAATATCATACTGAATGGGCAAAAACTGGAAGCATTCTCTTTGAAAACTGGCACAAGACAGGATACCCTCTCTCACCACTCCTATTCAATACAGTGTTGGAAGTTCTGGCCAGGGCAATCAGGCAGGAGAAAGAAATAAAAGGCATTCAATTAGGAAAAGAGGAAGTCAAATTGTCCCTGTTTGCAGATTACATGATTGTGTATTTAGAAAACCCTGTCATCTCAGCCTAAAATCTCCTTAAGCTGATAAGCAACTTCAGCAAAGTCTCAGAATACAAAATCAATTTGCAAAAATCACAAGCATTCCTATACACCAATAATAGACAAACAGAGAGCCAAATCATGAGTGAACTCCCATTCACAATTGCTTAAAAGAGAGTGAAATACCTAGGAATCCAACTTACAAGGGATGTGAAGGACTTTTTCAAGGAGAACTACAAACAACTGCTCAACAAAATAAGAGAGGACACAAATAAATGGAAGAACATTCCATGCTCATGGATAGGAAGAATCAATATTGTGAAAATGGCCATACTGCCCAAGGTAATTTATAGATTCAATGCCATCTCCATCAAGCTAGCAATGACGTTCTTCACAGAATTGGAAAAAAAACTACTTTAAAGTTCATATGGAACCAAAAAAGAGCCCACATTGCCAAGACAATCCTAAGCCAAAAGAACAAAGCTGGAGGCATCATGCTAACTGACTTCAAACTATACTACAAGGCTACAGTAATCGAAACAGCATGGTATTGGTACCAAAACAGATATAGACCAATGGAACAGAACAGAGCCTTCGGAAAAAATACCATACATCTACAATCATAAGATCTTTGACAAACCTGACAAAAACAAGAAATTGGGAAAGGATTTTCTATTTAATAAGTGGTGCTAGGAAAACTGGCTAGCCATATGTAGAAAGCTGAAACTGGATCCCTTCCTAACACCTTATACCAAAATTAATTCAAGATGGATTAAAGACTTAAATGTTAGACCTAAAGCCATGAACACCCTAGAAGAAAACCTAGGCAATACCATTCAGGACATAGGCATGGGCAAGGACTTCATGATTAAAACACCAAAAGCAATTGCCACAAAAGCCAAAATTGACAAATGAGATATAATTAAACTAATGAGCTTCTGCACAGCAAAAGAAAGTACCATCAGAGTGAACAGACAATCTACTCAATGGGAAAAAGTATTTGCAGTCTACCCATCTGACAAAGGGCTGATATCCAGAATCTTCAAAGAACTTAAACAAATTTACAAGAAAAAAATCAAATAACCCCATCAAAAAGTGAGTGAAGGATATGAACAGACATTTCTCAAAAGAAGACATTTATGCAGCCAACAGACACATGAAAAAATGCTCATCATCACTGGCCATCAGAGAAATGAAAATCAAAACCACAACGAGATACTATCTCACACCAGTTAGAATGGCGATCATTAAAAAGTCAGGAAACAACAGGTGCTAGAGAGGATGTAGAGAAATAGAAACATTTTTACACTGTTGGTGGGACTGTAAACTAGTTCAACCATTGTGGAAGACAGTGTGGCGATTCCCCACGGATCTAGAACTAGAAATACCATTTGACCCAGCCATCCCATTACTGGGTATATGCCCAAAGAATTATAAATTATGCTGCTATAAAGACATATGCACACGTATGTTTATTGCAGCACTATTCACAATAGCAAAGACTTGGAACCAACCCAAATGTCCATCAATGATAGACCGGATAAAGAAAATGTGGCACATATATACCATGGAATACTATGCAGCCATAAAAAAGGATGAATTCATGTCCTTTGTAGGGACATGGATGAAGCTGGAAACCATCATTCTCAGCAAACTATCACAGGGACAGAAAACCAAACACCATATGTTCTCACTCATAGGTGGAAATTGAACAATGAGAACAGTTGGACACAGAATGGGGAACATTACAAACCGGGGCCTGTTGTGGGGTAAGGGGAGGGGAAGGGATAGCATTAGGAGATATACTTAATGTGAATGATGAGTTAATGGGTGCAGCACACCAACATGGCACCTGTGTTCTTATGTAACAAACCTTCACATTGTGCATATGTACTCTATAATAATTTAAAAAAGAAGAAGAAAAATCACTAGAGAAACACATGGCCTTATAATTTGGCATCGTGATAAATACATGTTCTTTTCTTACAATGAGATCTTCAATGTTTTATCTGAATCCTCAATCCTTATAGATTGGTTTGGTCAGTTCTTTCTAACATTTTCTTTTTTCTTTTTTTTTTCTTTATTTATTCTTAAAAAAAAAATGTGCAGAACATGCAGGTGTGTTACATAGGTAAATGTGTGCCATGATTGTTTTCTGCCCTTATTGACCCATCCTCTAAGTTCCCTCCCCTCACCTCCCAACCCCTAAATAGGCCCTGGTGTGTGTTGTTCCCCTCTCTGTGTCCATGTTCTCTCAATGTTCAACTCGTACTTATGAGTGAGAACATGTGGTGTTTGGTTTTCTGTTTCTGCGTTAGTTTGCTGAGGATGATGATGTCCAGCTTCATCTATATCCCCTCAAAGGACAGGATCTCATTCCTTTTTATGGCTGCATAGTATTCCATGCTGTATATTACCACATTTTCTTTATCCAGTCTATAATTGATGGATATTTGGGTTGGTTCCAAGTCTTTGCTATTGTAAATAGTGCTGCAATAAACATATGTGTGCATGTGTCTTTATAGTACAATTATTTATATTCCCTTGGGTATATACCCAGTAATGGGATTGCTGGGTCAAATGGTATTTCTGGTTCTAAATCCATGGGGAATCACCACACTGTCTTCTACAATGGTTGAACTAATTTACATTCCCACCAACAGTGTAAAAGCCTTCTTATTTCTCCACAGCCTCACCAGCATCTATTGTTTCCTGACTTTTTAATAATCACCATTCCGACTGGCAAGAGATGGTATCTCATTGTGGTTTTGACATGCATTTCTCTGATGACCAGTGATGTTTAGCTTTTCTTTCATATGTTTGTTGGTGGTGTAAATGTCTTCTTTTGGGAAGTTTCTGTTCATATAATTTGCCCATTTAGTGATGGGTTTTAAATATGTTTAAGTTCCTTCTAAATTCTTGATATTAGACTTTTGTCAGATAGGTAGATTGCAAACATTTTCTCATTCTGTAGGTTGCCTGTTCACTCTGATGATAGTTCCTTTTGCTGTGTAGAAACACTTTCATGTAATTAGAACCTATTTGTCAATTTTGGCTTTTGTTGCAATTGCTTTTGGGGTTTTTGTCACAAAGTCTTTGTCCATGCCTATGTCCTGAATGGTATGGGCTAGGTTTTCCACTAGGGTTTATATGGTTTGGGGTTTTACATTTAAGTCTTTAGTCTATCTTGAGTTTAGTTTTGTATCAGGTGTATGGAAGGGATCCAGTTACATTTTTCTGCATATGGCTAGCCAATTTTTCCAGTGCCTTTTACTGAATAGGAGATCCTTTCCCTATTGCTTGTTTTTGTCAGGTTTGTCAAAGGTCAGATGGTTGTAGATGTGTGGTGTTATTTCTGAGGCCTCTATTTTGTTCCATCAGGCTATATGTCTGTTTTGGTACCAGAACCATGCTGTTTTGATTACCATAGCCTTGTAGTATAGTTTGAAGTCAGGTAGAGTGGTGCCTCCACTTTATTATTTTTGCTTGGGACTGTCTTGGCTGTATGGGGTCTTCTTTGATTCCATATGAAATTTAAAATAGTATTTTTCCAATTTTGTGAAGAATTTCAACGGTAGTTTGATAGGAATAACATTGAATCCATAAATTACTCTGGGCAGTATGGCCATTTTCAATATATTGCTTCTTCCTATTCATGACAGTGGAATGATTTTCCATTTGTTTGCATGTTCTCTTATTTCCTTGAGCAGTGGTTTGTAGTTCTCCTTTAAGAGGTGCTTCACATCCCATGTTTGCTGTATTCCTAGGTATTTTAATCTCTTTGTAGCAATTGTGAGTAGAGTTCATTCATGATTTGGCTTTCTGCTTGCCTGTTGTTGGTGCAAAGGAATGCTTGTGATTTTTGCACATTGATTTTGTATCCTGAGACTCTGCTGACATTGCATATCAGTTCAAGAAATTTTGGGGCTGAAATGATGGGGTTTTCTAAATATAAAATCATATCACCTGCAACAGAGACAATTTGACTTCCTCTCTTCTTATGTGAATACCTTTTATTTCTTTCTTCTGCCCGATTGCTCTGGCCAGGATTTCCAATACTATGTTGAATAGAAGTGGTGAGAGAGAGCATGCTTGTCTTGTACCTGTTTTCAGAGGAAATGTTTTCAGTTTTTTCCCATTCAATATGATATTGTCTGTGGGTTTGTCATAAATAGGTCTTATTATTTTGAGATATGTTCCATCAATACCTAATTTATTGAGAGTTTTTAACATTAAGGGTTGTTGAATTTTATTGAAGGCTTTTTATACGTCTATTGCGATAATTAAGTGGTTTCTGTTTTTGCTTCTATTTATGGGATGGATTACATTTATTGATTTGCATATGTTGAACTGGCCTTCCACTGCTGGGATGAAACCATGGTGGATAAGTTTTTTGATGTGCTGCTAGATTTGGCTTGCCAGTATTTTATTTTATTGAGGATTTTTACATCAATGTTCATCAGGGATATTGGTCTGAAATTTTCTTTTTTTGGTGTATCTCTTTCTGGTTTTGTTATGAGGATGATGCTGGCTTCATAAAATGAGTTAGGGAGGAGTCCCTTCTTTTCAATTGTTTGGAATAATTTCAAAGGAATGGTACCAGCTCCTCTTTGTATTTCTGGTAGAATTCAGCTTTGAACCCACCAATCCTGGGCTTTTTTGTTTGTTTGTTTGTTTGTTTATAGGCTATTAATCATTGCCTCAATTTCAGAGCTTGTTATTGGTCTATTTAGGCATTCAACTTTTTTCTGCTTCAGTTTTGGCAGGGTGTGTGCCTCCAGGAATTCATTGATTTCTTCCAGATTTGTGTAGAGGTGTTTATAGTACTCTTTGATGGTAGTTTGTATTTCTGTGGGGTCAGTGGTGATATCCGCTTTATCATTTTTTATTTTGTCTATTTGATTCTTCTCTTTCTTCTTCTTTATTTGTCTAGCTAGCAGTGTATCTATTTTGCTATTTTTTTTGGAAAAAAAAGAAAAAACAGCTCCTGGATTCATTGATTTTTTGGAAGGTTTTTAGTGTCTCTATCTCCTTCAATTCTTCTCTGATCTTAGTTATTTCTTGTTACTCAACAAGAAGATGGAGATGTTACTCAATCCTGAAATGTTAGGGTATTGATTAGGTATCTTTCTAGCTTTCTGACATGGACATTTAGTGCTATAAATTTTCCTCTTAACATTGCCTTAGCTATGTCCCAGAGATTCCAGTACATTGTCTCTTTGTTCTCATTGGTTTCAAATAACTTCTTGATTTCTGCCTTAATTTCATTATTTATTCAGGCGTCATTCAGGAGCAGGTTGGTTAATTTCCATGAAATTCTGTGGTTTTGAGAGAATTTCTTAATCCTGAGTTCTAATTTTATTGCACTGGGGTCTGAGAGATTGTTTGTTATGACTTCAGTTCTTTTGCATTTGCTGAGGAGTGTTTTACTTCAAACCATGTGGTCGAAGTGAGAATAAGTGCCATACGGCACTAAGAAGAACGTATATTCTGTTGATTTGAGGTAGAGAGTTCTGTAGACATCTACTAAGTCCATTTGATCCATAGCTGAGTTCAAGTCCTGAATATCCTTGCTAATTTTCTGTTTTGTTGATCTAATAATGACAGTGGGATGTTAAAGTCCTGCTTTATTATTGTGTGGGAGTCTAAGTCTCTTTGTAGGTCTCTGAGAACTTGTTTTATGAATCTGGGTGCTCCTGTATTGAACACGAATATATTTAGAATAGTTGGCTCTTCTTGTTGAATTGTTCCTTTTACCATTGTGTAATGCCCTTCTTTGTCTTTTTTGATCTTTGTTGTTTTAAAGTCTGTTTGTCAGAGACTAGGATTGAAACTCCTGCTTTTATCTGCTTTCCATTTTCTTGATAAAATTTCCACCATCCATTTATGTGTCTTTGCATGTAAAATGGTTCTCCTGAATACAGCACATTGATGGGTCTTAACTATCCAATTTGCCAGTCTGTGTCTTTTAACTGGGGCATTTAGCCCACTTACATTTAAGGTTAGTATTGTTGTGTGTGAATTTGATCCTGTCATCATGATGCATTTTGGTTATTTTGCACACCAGTTGATGCAGTTTCTTCATAGGGTCTTTGGTCTTTATGTTTTGGTGTATTTTTGCAGTAACTGGTACCAGTTTTTTCTTTTCATATTTAGTGTGCCTTTCAGGAGCTCTTGCAGGACAGTCCTAGTGGTCACAAAATCCCTCAGCATTTGCTTGTCTGGAAAGGATTTTATTTTTTTTTCATTTATGAAGCTTAGTTTGGCTGGATATAAAATTCTGGGTTGAAAATTCTTTTCTTCCTGTACATTGTGCACATGTACCCTAGAACTTAAAGTATAATAATAAAAACAAAAGAAAGAAAATTCTTTTCTTTAATAATGTTGAATATTGATCCCCAATATCTTCTGTCTTGTAGAGTTTCTGCTGAGAGGTCTGCTGTTAGTCTGATGACCTCCTGTTGTAGGTGACCTGGCCTTTCTCTCTGACTGCCCTTAACACATTTTCCTTGATTTCAGCTTTGAAGAATCTGATGATCATGTGTCTTGGGGTTATTATTCTCATGGAGTATCTTAATGCTGTTCTCTGTATTTTCTGAATTTTCACGTTGGCCTGTCTTGCTAGGTGGGGAAAATTCTCCTGGATAAATCCTGAAGTGTGTTTTTCTATTCGTCCCATCTCCTTCTGGTGCTCCAATTATAGGTTCAGTCTTTTCATGAAGCCCCATATTTCTTGGAGGCTCTGTTCATTTTTCTTCATTCCTTTTTCTTTATTCTTGTCTGCATGTCTTATTTCAGTAAGGTCGTCTTCAAACTCTGATATCCTTTCTTCTGCTTAGCTGATTCAGCTGTTGATACTTGTGTATGCTTCATGGAGTTCTCATGCTGTTTTTCAGCTCCATCAGTTCACTTATGTTCCTCTCTAAACTGTTTACTCTAGTTAGCAATTCCTCTAACCTTTTATCAAGGTTCTTAGCTTCTTTGTGTGGGGTTAGAACATGCTCCTTTAGCGTATTGTAGTTTTTTGTTACTCATGTTCTGAAGCTTACTTCTGTCAATTTGTCCATCTGATCCTCTGTCCAGTTTTGCATCTTTGGAGAGATGTTGCAATCATTTGGAGGAGAAGAGGTATTCTGGACTTTTGAGTTTTCAGCATTTTTTCATTGATTGTTTCTCATCTTCATGAGTTTGTCTGGTTTCAGTCTTTGAGTCTGTCGACCCTTGGATCAGGCTTTTGTGGGGGCCTTTTTGTTGTTGTTGATGCTATTGTTGTTGCCTTCTGCTTGTTTGTTTTTCTTTCAATAGTCAGGTTCCGCTTCTGTAGGACTCAGGTAGTTTGCAGGGGTTCACTTCAGACACTATTCATCTGATCCACTCCCTTGCCTGGAGATGTTACTCAAAGAGGCTGGAGAGCAGCAAAGATGGGGCCTGCTCCTTCTTCTGGGACCTCTGACCTCGAGGGGCACCAACATGATTCCAGTGGAATTGTTCCTGTATAAAACATCTGACAACCCCTGTTGGAGAGTGCATCCAGTTGGGTGACATGGAGAGCAGTACCCATTTAACAACATACTTTGTCCCTTGGTGGAGACAGTGTGCTTCTCTGGGGCGGGGGTGGAGGTGGGGGGGTAACCCAGAGGCGGGGGTGGGGTGGGGAACCCACTCCTCTGGGCTGCCTGGATTCCTCAGCACTACCAGGAGGAGAGGCTAAATCAGCTGGTCCACAGAGACTGTGGCCACTCCTTTCCATAGGGGCTCAGGCCAAGGGAGATCTGAATTCTGTCCCTGAGCCTCTGGCTGGAGTTATTGGAGATCCTGCAGGGACACCCCACCCACTGAGGAAGGACAGATCAGGGTTAGGCCTGAAGAGGAACTCTGGCCGCTGACTGCCACAGCTGGCATTTTGGGCTGTGGGGACAAGTCTTGGGACTGAGCCATCTGGTCTTCCTGGCTCCAGCAGGGGAAAAGAGCAGCCTGGAGCTATAGAAATGGGTGCCGCCCTTCCTCCGCCCAGGGAGCTTAGTGTGTTAGGCAGTTGGGAGTCCCAGGGCTGGCTGCTGCTCCTCCCGCAGGGAGTTCAAAGGGCTTAAACAGCAGGCAGCTTCAGCCAGTGCTGATCGCCCCTCCTCCCCGGAGTTTGGTAGGCTTAAGCAGATTCCAGCTGAGAGGCTTTAAGAATCTGCGTGTTCTGAGATCCAGCCACTGCACTCCAGCCTCGGCAACAGAGCGAGACTCCGTCTCAAAAAAAAAAAAAAAAAGAAGAAGAAGAAGAAGAATCTGCGTGTTCTCGGGTTGGCACATTAGGCCCTGATGGCGTGGGTTCGCTAGTGGGATCTGATCTGTGGGTTGCACAGCTCCATGGTAAAAGCAGTTTCCTCGGCTGGGTAGTAGCTGGGTCACCGCCTTCCCCGTGTGGCTCTCAGGTGGGCCGATGCACCACACTGCTCTTCCTTCTCTCCGTAGGTCACCGCAGACTTCCAGTCAATTTTGAGGAGAGCACCTGGATACCTTGGTTGCCAGTGAGGGATTCATACCCCTACTGTATTTTTTCGATGGGAGCCTCCGAAAGTCGCTGCTTCTAGCCAGCCGTCTTGGCCCCGCCCCACTTCTATTTTCTGTTTCAAACCATGCCCCCTCACCCCATCATCCACTTTTTAACCTTGTTTAGGGATCTTCACGTCTAATAATTAATCAATTAATCTCTCTAGCTCTCTGTGTATTAATTGGCTTCTTCTCTGTAATAAACATACTCTATTCTGTCTCCTCTTTTTCTTTTGCCTTTTTTTTTCCCCCCGACAAAATCTCTTTCTATCACCCAGGCTGGAGTGCATTGGCATGATCTCGACTTACTACAACCTTTGCCTCCTGGACTCAAGTGATTCTCCTGCCTCAGCCTCGGGAGTAGCTGGGATTACAGGTGTCCACTGCCACACCCGGCTTAGTTTTGTATTTTTAGGAGAGACAGGTTTTGTCATGTTGGCCAGGCTCCTCTGGAACTCCTGTCCTCAAGTGATCCGCCCACCTCGGTTTCCCAAAGTGCTGGGATTAAAGGCGTGTGCCACGGGGCCCAGCCTTCTCTCTCCTTTCAGAAGTTTAAACTTTTTCTGGTTGGGCGCAGTGGCTCACGCCTGTAATCCTAGCACTTTAGGAGGCCGAGGCGGGTGGATCACCTGAGGTCAAGAGTTCGAAACCAGTCTTGGCAACATGGTGAAACCTTGTCTCTACTAAAAATATAAAAATTAACTGGGTGTGGTGGTGGGCACCTGTAATTCCAGCTGCTGCAAAAGCTGAGGTGGGAGAATCACTTGACCCCAGGAGGCAGTTAAAATTTTCTACCACCCTGTTTTCCTCACCATATAAAGCTCCTTGTATCTCCTACCAGGCATCTTGGACATGTTCTGTATTTCATGACTCCTGTCTTCTCCTTTGTATGCCTCAATCCACAGCACTTTCAGCTGACACTCTTCAGATTACAGATGTATGTTATAAGATGTCAAATACAGTCAAGATAAACTCCGTGAAGATATTTTAATAGACTGGTAGGTGTTGACTACGCTTCTTTTAGCTCATCTGTCACCAACATCTGATGGTTTCTTGGCACTGTGTTTGACTTCACACACTCTTCTGGCTTTACTTTATCTAATGCAATACATAATTTACTATGAAAGAAGTTTTGTTGCAATCCCGATCAAATTATCTCTGTAGAGAAGTCCAACAATTACCTAATTTATTGAAAGCAAAATAACCACAATTTTGAGGCAGTGTGATGAAATTGTAAGCCTCTGTTGTTTGGGGTGTAAAGAAAGGAGAAAAAATAAAAACAACTTTTTTTTCCATCATGAGACGATTGTTTGATCCTAATCCAAAAATGTTAATGTTTCTACTAATATTTTGGAGCAAGTTCTTAAGAATCAGTAATTAGAGTCTCTGCCATTTCTAGTCAGCATGAATGTGGGTGCAAGTGTAAGACTTTCTCAGCAGCCTTTGGCTTGTCATCCCCATGAGTACACTGATGGAATTAAATAAACTTTTCAATTTTTGAGTTTCTTTTAAACACTTGAAAGACCATAGATGTTTCTTACTATGGTGACATGTTTCTCTGTCAAGAATAAGAAAAAAAGAGAAAAGGAATTGGATTAAAAATAATAAAGAAAATCTTCACAGATAGAACACCTTTGATGCTAGAAGCTCCAAACATGACTTATTCATCCCACATCTAAGAGATCATCAACAATCCCCAAAGAAGTTTCATCTTCTGTTATGAAAATCATCCTCTATAACAGAAAAATAACTTTTTAAAACAGGTTTTTAGATAGTGGATTTGAATTCATGCTGTCTACAATGGAGATGTGATTTTGAAGATGATGAGTCTTCCACTGTTTGATTGAACTAGGGGTAGAATTACTAACCATTTATTCTTTAAGTGAGGTTGTTTTTGAGTAAGAGAAATTTATAACTCAAATTCAATCTAATTAAATAAAACAGACATTTATTTATTGTTTGACTGACTTTGTAGGCAGTAGATGTGTTTTGGCCGAGTATATAAGGTAATTTTTTGTTTAATTGAAGGCCCTGAACTCACTAATATGGAATTTGGTTTAAAAGTAACAGTTTGCAGCTAGCTACCAAACTACAATAAAATAAGATATATGAATGAATATGTGAATCTCAGTGCTAGGAGAAGCATCCCTGCATCTTTGGGTTGACAACAATAAAGCTTTGCCTCTTTTCCACAAAAATAAATCTCTAATCACCTGAATAAAAAGCTGAGAAACTCCTTTCAGAGTTATTTCTTAGAAAAAATTAACAATATGAAAGCATATTCTTAATGTTTACCATGCTGACGCAAATAGCATAGAAGCTGCAGCCCATCCTAAACATAGCCCGAATGAATTGAGGACAAAGAAAGAGATGCAACCTGAATTCATTGTAAAATGTCTTAGAGAATCCTGACATTCCTGAATTACAATCTAGTCCACTAGATCACAGAGGGGTCACTTGCATTTTTCACATTTTTAGTGCCATCAAAACTTAAAATATCAATTGGTTGGTTTGAAAAATGCTACACATATTGCCACATCAATGGCCTCTCAGAAATATCAACTTCAAAATAAGGTTAAATAACAGTAACCTTCATGTCACTTTTGAATCTGAGCAGAATTACATTTATTTTGATGTGTACTATTTAGATTTATTTCTATATCTTATTAACTGGCTTTTATTAGAAATAAAAATATGTATGTATATGGGTGTGTGTATATATTTATATATCATTTGTATTATTTCTACATGTTATAAATATATTTTTATACACAAATATATCTTATACACAATAGATTTTATAACATGTAGACAAAATCTAAATGAATTTCTAATTTACTATGTATATTTAGGTCTTCCTGTAGTCATTTGCTTGTCATTTCTAATTTACTATGTTTGGTTATGTCTTTGGTCTGCTATAACAAAAATACCATAGATTGGGTGGCTTATAAAAATGAACGTTTATTTCTCAAATTTCTGGGTGCTGGAAGGTACAGATTAGGGCATCAACATGGTTAGATTCTGGAGAGGACCCTTCTCCTGCTTTCCCTGTGTGGCAGAGAGAAAGACAGAGAGAAACAATTTTTCTCATTTGTCTTCCTTTAAGGGCACTAATCCCAGCCTGAGGACCCCGCCCTTCTGACCCAATTACCCCTCAAAGTCCCCACCATCTAATTCCATTCAACAGCTAAATGTTAGGGATCACAAAGATTTGGTTCATAGCAATATAGTCATATACATTTTCTGCATAAGGGCATTTTAACTACCGTTTCATTTTAAAGCAATCATTGATTTAGCTATGTATAAATCCTGCTATTCGAAATGTTGGAATTCTCCAAAGTTCTGTCCTCATATTTCTTATGTCCTCATTTCTTATGTTCCTTGCATCAAGTCCCTTGGCTTCCATTACAAATCTGATTCCAGCCATTAGTTTCAAGAAGTCTTCTGAGAATAAGCCTCATCTTGACTGTGTGTTCTTCTTATGTGCTTCCATCAGATCCTTGTGCTGTAGAACACTTACCACACCACACTCTAACTGCCTTCTTATTTGTCTGCATTATATACCAGACTTTAAGGCCTGTGAAGTGAGGGGGCATCTCTCTAATGCACACATATTAAAGACAGCACATAACACAGCATGTGGCATGCAATAGTTGGTCAATAAATACTGTGGATTATTGCATTTGAGTCAAAGTCTACTGGCACTTTCTAGTGTAAAAAATAATTTTTATTCTTTGAATTCTGCCTCTCTACTGAAAACTTAAACCACCGGTGATAATATAACTTAAGTGTTTGTTCCAGAAAATTCTTGTGCAGAAACATAAGACTATAAATCAATAAATAACTACTCTTTCCTCCAGAAAAATTACTAAACTTCTCTGGGAAGACTACTTGCTTATAAGGCAACTGTTTGCCTAGAAGGACTTCAGACCCTGGCCTCACTTTGTCTACTTTTCACAAACTACTGTTCTGTAAATTTTGCTCTATTTCCAGCTATTGACTCTCTCTGAAAAATACACTTTAGAGCAGGAGTCCCCGAACCCTGCTACAGTTGGTGGTAAGCAGAGGGTGAGTGAAGCTTCACCTGTAACAGCCACTCCCCATCGCTTACATTACCACCTGAATTCTGCCTTCTGTCAGATCAGCAGTGGCATTAGATCTTTGTAGGAATGCAAACCCTGTTGTGAACTGTGCATGCAAGGGATCTATGTTACCTGCTCCTTATAAGAACCTAATGCTGGATGATCTGTCACTGCCTCCCATCATCCCCACATGGGACCATCTAATTGGAAAAGAAGCTCAGGGCTCCCACTGATTCTGCATTATGGTGAGTTGTAGAATTATTTCATTATATATTAGAATGTAATAGTAATATAAATAAAGTGCACATTAACTGTAATGCACTTGAATCATTCTGAAACCATCCCTCACCTTGATTTATGAAAAATAATCTTCCACGAAACCAGTCCCTGGTGACAAAAAGGTTGGGGATTGCTGCTTTAGACCATTGAAGTCCATACTTCCAAATCTGATAATTAACTATCTTCCTTTTTTTGAACAATTATCAAAATTATATTTTCTCTTATGAGTTAAGTTAAATCAACTCAGCTTTTCATTGACCAATACATTGTTCTAGTTGTATTTATGGGATTCAAACAGTCAACTCTACCAATAATTTCACATTCCTGTCAGAAGGAACCTTATCTTACATTTTCTTTGATTCCACTCTTTGGTGCATCTGTGATATACTCCAAATGACCATAGACAAAGTAACTATTTTCCTGAATTTTCCAAATGTTTCTAGCACAAAGTAGATAATGCACAACGTATTTAAATAACTACTACTGTGCTTTTTAAAACAGTTACAATATTGTGCGTTTCTCAGAGATCAGTTTCTAGCACCACAGAGATGTGTTCTTGAATGTAATTTGTGTTCCTGAATTTCCTTTAAGTATTCTTTCCTCTCTACATGGGAACAAAAATAAACTAATACCAGATTTGGGTTTGGTTAATTTTATTGGGGGGTGGGAGGTCCCTAAATTTCAAACAGAAGGTATAAGCGTATTTTTAGGAGTCAAACACAGCAACGACACTGTAAAATGTGCTTTGTTGGTGCTCCAGTTCAACATAATTATATGTTATATGCACTATGTTTAAATTGGCAGGTGCGAATAACTCTAGTTACATTTTGCATTACAAAAGTAAATTTTTTTACTTAAAAAAGACATTTTTTTGATAGCTAATCTTTTTTTTTTTAACTTAGAACTTTTTAAATGTAAAATTGTAGCAAGCAATAAAAGAAGATGCTAGCTTTTTGTTACAATATTTCCTTTCATTTCATCTTTTGGAAAAAATTGAAAAGACAGACTTTTTGTTTTGGTTGTGATTTTTTGAGGAGAGTAGATAATAACTCACTGGAAAGATTTATCACAGCAAAGGATACAAAGCAAAAGCATCAGAAAAATGATGAGTTCAAAAGGAATGCAGGGAGGTCTAGCACAGTCTTCCAGGAGATCCCTGGTCTGAAGCCACACAAGAGTGCTCATTTTCTAGCAGTGAACAACAGAGACACATGGAGTATCTCTGTTCAGGAAAACCCTGATGAGTTTCAGGACCCAAGACTTTCATGAAAGGCTGGTCTCAGTTTTAATTTTTAAATCTAATTTTTATACAAAAATTCTATTTTGTGCACAAATCTCTGTAAGGAAAAAAAAATGAGTCAATAACAAATTCAACTGTCTTTTTTTAAAATAACATAGATGATTTATTTAAAAAAGTACCATGTAAAAACATTATAATCATTCACATTAATGATCTAATGACAGACCTCCAGCCTTGGTTGCGTTCTATCCCTTTGCTGCCAAAACTAGAACAAATTTTACCATGACAGAAACCCTTGTTGACCTTCTGAGGATGCAAGTAATTATACAGATTACCCTCTTATGGAAGTTTCTGGAAGGAAAGAAGTAAGATGTCTTGAAAGGAAAGCAAAAGAAAAATAAGACAGAGTCAGTGCAGATGGAGGGAAGCAATGACTAAGATGTGGTGGAGTGGTAATTTCACTTCAAGAGAACCACAGGACTTGGAACTTGAAGGCTAATATTAATACATGTAACTCCTCCAAAACAGCCAAGCCAGAGAAAACTCTAAATACAGAGCCTCTTCTGTTGGACTCTTCATGCTTTTCCCCACGCTACGAGTCCTGACATCCTTGGTCCCTCCAGCCCTTTCTAGGTAGAGTCTAATTTTGACTTTCATAAGTAACAGTTAACTTTCATGATTAAGATCTAGAGCTCATGCATTTTATGAGTTTCAAACTTGGCTAACAGTTTCTGATTCCATTAGGAAACATTTTGTAGCTCATTATGAAAAGCAAAACATGAAATTTTTGCAAATATATGTCATTTGTGACCCTGCAACTCCATAATGAAAGATAAAAATTAGCAGACATAAGGGCTTTCAATAACTTTAAAGTATGTATTTTTTCTGTTTCAGACACTGAACTGCAATAATACTTTGCTATTAAATGGTAGCATGTGCTAGAGTCTTCAATAGAAGACAGATGAAATTTGGGCTTTTTCCAAAAGCCCAAAAGTACCCTAAATCCTAAAATCAAAAGACTAAAACTAATCCATTTACTTCTTTTTTTATTTATTTTTATATTTATTATTATTATTATTTTTGAGACAGGATCTCACTCTGTCACACAGGCTGGAGTTCAGTGGCACAATCGTGATTCTCCACAGCCTCGACCTTCCAGGCTCAGGTGATCCTCCCACCTCAGCCTCCTGAGTAGCTAGGACTACAGGCACCTGCTACCACATCTGGCTAATTTTTGTACTTTTTGTAGAGATGGGATTTTTCCATTTTGCCCAAGCTGGTCTGGAACTCCTGGGCTCAAGTGATCCACCTGCCTCAGCCTCCCAAAGTGCTAGGATTACAGGCCTCCATTTGCTTCTTAAAAAGTAAATGGATAATTGTGCTATAAAACTCAGAAACATAGTGTTTCAGATGTGATTTACTTTCTAGAATATTTTTGCTATTGCTATTATGTTTTTTAGTTTTAGATTAAGAAAAATAAAACAATAAGACCAAGATTTTCAGGGAGTTGACAGGAACTGTAAGGGATGAGATTATATTAGTATAATGTCTGGAAATACAGTCTGAATCTGAGAAATCTGGGAAAAGAGATTAAAACTCCATGTAAGAAGAATAAAACACATAGTAGTATATAATCCAGGCAACACTAACTCTGGAAACCCTGCATACCGTCTGTGTGAGAGGAAGTCAGGATCTGAGAAGACTGAAGTCTCTGGAGCAGAAATTCCCTTAAAATACACTAATTCCCACTGCCTCCCTCCTCTCTCTTACAGTCACACTGGGAATGTGTGTTGAACACCGGAGTGCTTGATTAAGGAAGCAGACACTAACGTGGCTATGAAGCAAAACATTTGCAAAATGCATTTGTTTGACTTCATTCGGAATCAAAATTTGCTCATGTTTCAAAACCATGCCTAAAAGTAATCTAAAACCTCAAATTAGTATACTTTAATAAAGTAATTTTTAAAAGGAAAACAAACAGTAAATTGGGTAACTACATTTATTAAATGAAGTAAAAATAATTATTTAAATGTTATGGAGTAGCTTTTAAAAGGTTCATAATAGGAATTCTTTATTCATATTTTCTATTTAAATAAATATCTGTCCCAGAAAGGTAGGCAAGTGGAGGAAAATGATAATTAGATGCTATTTTTCTATTCAGGGAGAGACCTTTATTATTCATGTAGCCATTTACATTGATTTAGAAATATTTGTAGAAGATGTACAGAGTTCTATTGCAGAATTTTACTTTCTTAACATTACAAGTATCATCCATATTTGAGTACAGTGTAAATAATCAGATATGCTTTTTAGTTAAAAATATGTTTGCATATTTATAGAAAGATAATATTATTCTTATATTTGAAAGTTTTAGGCTCTAATTCAGAAGTACATATATGCAATATAGGCTTCTGTTAGGATTTCATAATTCTGATTTCATAGAAATAATTTCACATTGAATAATAAAAAGACAATAAAGGACAGAAGAGGCTGGGAAGGTGGGGGAAATAAATAATTTTAGGATTAGAAATTTCATAAAGCTCTGAATATATATATTGGCAGTTAATAAACATATCTATATTACTTTTAGATTGACAGAAAAGTTTCAGTAATATTAAAGAAAGTTCCTGTGTAGCAAGTGATATAGTTTGGCTGTGTCCTCACCCAAATTTCACCTTGAATTGTAATGATCTCCATGCGTCATGGGAGGAACCCGGTGGGAGTTCCTCTGTGCTGTTCTCGTGATAGTGAGTGAGTTCTCAAGAGATCTGACGGCTTTATAAGGGGCTTCCTCTTTCACTTAGCTCTCATTCTCTCTCCTGCCACTATGTGAAGAAGGATGTGTTTGCTTCCCCTTCTGCCATGATTGTAAGTTTCCTGGGGCCTCCCTAGGCATGAGAAACTGTGAGTCAATTAAACCTCTTTTCCTTATAAATTACCCAGTCCCAGGTATGTCTTTATTAGCAGCATGAGAACAGACTTATACACCAAGTCCCCCAGTTTTTTTTTTAATTGTTAACATGTTACATAACTTTAGTACAATTGTTATAATACTGATTTAGTATTACTAAAATCCATATGTTATTAGAACTTCCTTTGTTTTTACCTAATGTCCTTTTCTTATTCTAAGATCCCTTCTCAAGTTATGACAACACATTTAGTCATGTCTCCATCCCTCCAAAATGTATTTTCATAATTTTCAAATATAGAATATAATCCAATGTATTGTACACTGGGATCGCTAGAATATTGAGACAAAGCAATTATGTTCCACAGGTGGAAAATGGATTATCAAAGTGCTATATATCAGGACATATAAATTATGCATGACCTATAATCTCAAGGTTACATTGGAAATCTTATATATTGAATAATATTGAGACTCAAACTAAAAGGAATATAATATACCTTCAAAAAATCCAAAGGTAATATATTTCATTAAATTTGGATAAAGTAGTTGCTACAAACATATAAAAAAAATTTTCAATTTTGTCAGGGAAAATAAGGTAAAAAATCCTATGTTTTACCTTGAGCTATGAGAAATAGAAAGATATTCTCTCATTTAAAAGAGAAGTATTTTCAAATGGAATTTTAAAATATTGTGGTGATATTTGATTCCAGATGATAGAACATACAAATTATCCTTAAATTTTCTCCTCAGTGGAAATATAGTAAGAACTAAATAATGCATATCTCTTATAGTTAAATTATAATGTAGATTTTTATTTGGGGCTATTAAATTCTTTATCTCAGTTGCTAGTTCGAACGTAATTAGGGACATTTCAGTATCTAATAATGGCAACATTTATCAGTTACTTACTACATGTCAAACTGTTCTTTATAGTTGACATGCTTTAACTTATTTTTTCCTTATAACAGCCCTTTGAGAAAAATACAATTTTCTGCATTCTAGAGATGGGACAACTGATAAATAGAGAATAGTAACTTGCATAAGGCATTTTGACTCTAGGTACCTTGATCATAATCACTACCTTCTATTACCTCGTATGTGGGGAAAACCAAAATATCATATTACTCATATCTCTACGTGGCTTCATTGAACTTAGGCATAAACGTGCTTTCCCTTTGTCTGTGGGTCTTCATTTCTGAAAGCTCTCATGTCACATCAAACTTTGATTAAATCCATTTGCTATGCTTTTCTCTTGTTGACTTGTTTTTTGTTACAGGAGTGTCAGTCCTGGCCCTTACGATGGGTGTGAAAAGGTATTACACCTTTGCACCCCTGCATAGTCTGTTTTACGTACCTATGTGCCTTTGATGGCCCTTACAATGGGTGTGAAAAGGTATCACACCTTTGTACCCCTGAACAGTGGATGTTTTATGTACCTGTGTGCACATAAACTCATGCTCCATTGTATGCTGCATAGATCCTGATCATACAGTATATTCTGTGACAGATTACAGCAGGGAAAAAGTTCCTGTGTTTGAAGACTATTACTTTATTGAAAGTAAACTTTTCCATTTCAGTGGAGTCATTCATAACTGAGAATTTACAAGACATTTTATCATCTCAAGCTCCCTTGTATGGAACTCCTACAAGCCGCATTTTATCATTTCTTAGGTTTGAGGTAAGATAATCATATATTTGAGCAGGGGTTATGACATGACTCCATGCATTCTCTATAGCATATAGGGAATATCTTCTTACCAGAAGAAAGGAAGCATTAATGGGTTTTTAGAAAGTTCTTGTTAGCTGATATTAAATTCAGAAAATCTAATTGTATTAGTTCATTCTCTCATTGCTACAAAGAGCTACCTGAGACTAGCAATTTATAAAGAAGAGAGGTTTACTTGAGTCACAGTTCCTTAGGCTATCCAGAAAGCATGGCTGGGCAGGCCCTAGGAAACTTAAAATCGTGGTGGAAGGCAAAGGGGAAACAGACATGTGTTACAAGTCCAGAGCAGGAGAAAGAGAGAGCTAGGGGAGGTGCTACACACTTTTAAACAACCAGATCTCACGAGAACTCACTCACTATCATGAGAACAGCAAGGGGGAAATCTGTGCCCATGATCCAATCACCTCCCACCAGGCCCTTCCTACAACATTGGGGATTACAATTTGACATCAGATTTGGACAGGAACACAAATCCAAACCATACCACTAATGTTCCATAAATTACATTTATTCTTCATTGCATCACTGATTCTAATGATCACTGGATGGCTATTCCTTCAAAATGATTTGTTGTAAATATCTAACCAACACAAGAACCTTTTCATTGCCGTTCACCCCACTAGTTGCTGGTGATGCAAGGGTGAAGAGTCATGCGTTCAAGAAGTTCACAATCTTGTGGGGAAAATTGATACTTTAGTTACTTATTAGTAACTAATGTATGTATTAGTAACTAATGCATGAGTTGTAAAGTGTGTGACAATCATATGACCCCATATCAGCTTAAACGAATTACATCACAGACTTGACACTCTGTGCGACCAGTGCTGTGTGACAGAATCAATGCAAGAGAAATATTCATTTAAAAACTTAGCATCCACTCAAATACATAAAAAGAAACAGATATGAATTTTAAGAATATATGTCATGTAATCCAATATATCCAAAACATCATTTATTCAACATGTAACTATGATAAAAACATTTTGTTGATATATTTTCTATTATTTGTTTACTAAGTTTCAAAATCCGCTGTCTCTTTTAGACTTACAGCATGTCTCTCTTTTGAGTAGTCACATTTCAAGTGTCCCAGAACTGCCTGTCACTAGTGGCTAGGTTATTGGATGGTGTGGTTCCACATCCATGCTACTCTGAGAATAGTTCTTGGACCAGCAGCGTTAGCATCAGCTGTGCGCTTCTGGGGAATATAGACTCTCATCTCTGACCTCAAACCTACTGAATATTCAAAAGATTCTCGGTGACTCACATGCTCATTAAAGGTGAGAAGTACTTTTCTAAAAGAAGTCACATAAGGAATGCCTCAGGATTTATTGTCAAGGAAAGTTGGCAAACACTGCTCTAGTCAGTTGGGCACACAAAGCCTTACTTTGTAATTCAAGGAGATGGATTCAAACAATGAATCCTAAGGAAGGAAGGAAGCCAGTTCAAGAAAATAGTCTCAAAACGATCTTCAAAACAGAAATCTTTGAAAATTTTGTGAATCTGCCTTGACATCTATTCTATAATGAGTTATTCTGGGTGTATTTGTATGTGTATGTGTTTGTGTTTACACATGTGTGTTTATTTTGTACTATTTTTAATCAAAAAATTTAGACTAATTTCTTTGATAATTGTGTGTCTTTTATTTGAACAAGCATGTTTATAAAACTGATTATGCAAGAGATAAACTCACTGTGCTGATTTAACTGTTATCCACCTATTAGATTCAGCAAATAATTCATGACTTCAATGACAGTTCAGAGAACAGCTGGAACTTGAGCAATCAATTATAAATGCATCTCCCCCAGGCACCTAAAGAGAATGGGAGTTTATTCCATAGTGTTAAGGATTTTTATTCCCTCAGCTACTATGCCATGTCAAGTCTCATCTTTGAAATGGTGACCAAATTCCCAGAGTTACGACATGTTGCATGCATGCATAATCAGGCAGTCAAACTTTTATCTGGGTGATTCTCTTGTGGCTAGTTACCTAGTTGAAATAAGTCCAAATATCTTCTAATAAAAAAGGAAGTATAAGTTCAAGAGATAAAAAAGAGTTTACTACTGTGTCTTCTTTTCTAATATCTGTTAAATGAGTGATCAAATAAAATATTGCCTTAAAAAATGAGCTTTTAAATCAGACAGGTCTAGGTTCAATTCCTGGCCCTTTCACGCATTATCTGAATGAACTTGAACAGATTAAATAGCATCTCTGAGTCTTTTTGTTTTTCTTTTTTGCTTGTAGCTGCTGGGTGAGGTGTCAGAGTCCCAGCATCAGAAAGTGGTAAACTCGTGGGTTGGTAAGAAGAATTTACCATCAGCATAGATTTGAAAAAAGAAAGTTTCATTAGAAAGAAAGAATGCTGCGGAAGAATGCAACAGGGAGTCTCAGCAAGATAGGACTGAGCGCTCCAGGGTGGATTTTTTCCTTAGAAGTATTTGTGGACCTTAAAGCAGGAGCTTAATGGTAATTCGGACCAACGTTGCCACTTAGGTCATGATAAATGATTACATTTGTAGACAATTTGGTGCCTTAATGTTAGCAAGGGTTGCACAATCAGTTTTGATATGCATGCATTCTGGAGATGTATAGAAATTCTACTTACAAATTCTGGGGAAAGAAGCCTAGTACCTAACACCTGCTTTAGATAATAGGGAAGTCTAATTACTTCTGAATTCCTCACATAAGGAGTTTTACCTCTGGATGATCTGCTTGATGGCTACCAGATGATCTTTGCTCTCTTCAATAGCTAAGGTAAAAATGATCAATTTTACTGGTTTATTTAAGAATTAAAGAAAATATATTTTTTCCATGTAATTAATGCTCATTTAATAGTTTCTAAAATGCTTGAGGTTTTACCATATCAAATTATAGGAAAGACTCCTTTTTATTATCCTTCACTCTTACCAAAAAAGAAAAAAACAGTTTTGGGCTCAAAAACTCCAGGTGTTACTTTCTCTTTGAAACTCAACTCTAAAATATATAATTCTGTAGCCCTTGCATTGTCATCATCATCATTATCATCATCATCACCCTCCTAGTTCACATTTACTGGGGCATGCTGTTAAAAGATTTGCATATATTTTCAGTTTTTTCTTTTTTCTTTTCTTTTCTTTCTTTTTTTTTTTTGAGAAAGTTTTGCTCTTGTTTTCCAGGTTGGAGTGCAATGGCATGATCTCAGCTCACCACAACCTCTGCCTCCCAGGTTCAAACGATTTTCCTGCCTCAGCTTCCCGAATAGCTGGGATTACAGGCATGTATCATCATGCTTGGCTAATTTTTTATTATTCTCTTTTATCTCACAAGAATTTCATGAAGTAGCTACTGGTAATGTCTTGAAAGAGGAGCTTTATAAAGGTTAAGTAATTTCTCTAAATTCACACTGTGTGAAAGCAGGGATAAATCTTGGATTGGTAATAGCAGAGACAACTCACTAAATTAAAAACATGAAATAATTTGAAAGTTGACTACCTGTGTCACATCGACACTTTCCTAGGAAATATGAGACTGTAAAGCATGACTATTTGCTTCAGAAAATTCTAGCAAACCAATTTATGTAAATTAACAGTCTGTTCACCTGAATTGATAGCTTATGTATCAATATTATGGACTAACTTGTTCCCCTCTCCAAAACTCATATTGATGTCCTAACATATAGAACCTTAGAATGTGACTGTACTTGGAAATATAATATTTAAAGAGGTCATTAAGGATAAGAAAGGCCATGAGGATGAGCCCTAATCTGATACACATGCTATTTTGATAAGAAGAAAGATTAGGACACAGATATACAGAGTGAAGGCACAGGGAGAAGATGGCTATCAGTAAGCCAAGGAGAGAGACCTAAGAAGAAAATCAACCTTGCTGACACCTTCATCTCAGACTTATAGACTCCAGAATTATACGAAATTAAATTTCTGTTGTTTAAGTCACCTACTCTCTGGTACTTTGTTAAGACAATCCAAACTAGTATAGATGCACCTCTAATTGAGAATGAGTTTATGTCCTGATAAACTTATTATAAATAAGAAATATCAGAAGTTGAAAATGTATTTATTACCCCCCAAAACCCATTGTAAAAATAAAAATTCATAATTTGAACCATCATAAGTCCAGATGCTTCTAAATTTATGATGGGCTTACATCCCAATAAATCCATGGTAGTGTTGAAAACTTATCAATGAAACCATAAGTCAGAGACTGTACAATCAAGCACTACTGTTAACTACCAATATTACTGATTGGTATAGTTTTAATGATGCTGTATTATTATAAATCTAAGTCTATCCTCTCTGTGCCAGACACCTACTAATTATGTGTATTTACATTATAATTCTAGTTATTACACATATCATCTAAATGTTACAATTTTATCAATGATAATTTAAAAGTACAATTGCCACTTTGAAGATCTTTTATTATGAACAAAATTATTCATTAAAGAGGTAGCTTAGAAATGAAAGAAAAATGATACAAGCATTTAATGGTCTGAATTGGGGGAAGTGGAATTAAAAGGAAGTTTACAAAATAAATTAAGATTATACAATTATTTTATTGACAAAGGTAAATATAAATGCAAAAAACCTAAAACTGTCTTTATGTTAGATCCTCCAAGCACAATTTGAATCTAATGGCCATTACACTACTGTTTCTCTTCCCCCAACCTGCACTTTAATAGTACCCCTAGCTGTTTCTCTCTTCCTGGCCTACTTTCCTTTTTTATGGCTACCCAAACACTTACACAGCTAATTTACCTCTTAAGGGTAAATTCCTTTCTCAGTAGGGCAAGGTTGATATTAAGAGCTGGTATCCTTCTGTGCTGAGAACGATTATCAAGGACTTGCCAAAGCCTAGACAAGATAGACAAAAAAAGATTAACTGAGGGATTTAGAATACAGTTAGCAGTATATAATCTATTATTCCTAAGTCTACATCAATTGGCTCATATGTTATCAGGACCCTTAAACAGAGAATAGTTGGAAAGAAAAGGAAGAATTATGAGACGACAAGAATGATTTTAAAAAACTGGATTTGCCTAGGAAACAAGGGGGTTTGGAAAATATGTAGAACTTGAACAAAATCTTTTGAAGGGTATTTCCAACATCTTTCACATGTGAGTAGAGTAGACCCTAATCTAATTGTGCAAGCGAAGAAAGAATAGTCTATTAGGCACTTCAGGGATACTCTTCTTATCATCTTTAGACAGCATCCATTAGTAAATCCTAATGTAGTTGAGACTGAACCTCTCTCTTCACTTTTTGAAAAATTGATAGTGGTTCACAATAGAGGAATCTTAAACATAATATGTGCCTCTAAAGAAAGCGAATGCTTTATTTTACGAGAAGAACACACTTAAATTTCTATATACTTTTTGAGACGTTTAATATTTCTAAGAAAACTGGGAAGCAAATAAAGAAAGCATTAAATTCAGTAACATGATTGACACCCCCTATTTTTTTTTTTCATGAACTCTAAAGAATGGGATCTATTCTTTCCAAGCACTCTTTAGATTCTGGTTTATAAAGCACTCTTTAGATTCTGGTTTAGATTCTGGTTTAGGACTATAGACTCTAAAAAAACCTATTTCTTATGGTGTTAAAATATATGACTTTTGAAGTTTGAAATGTTGTTGCAAGCTGTTCTCTCATCAAATGATCCAACAAAAGATCATCCAACAAAAACAGGCAAATCTGAAGTATACAGCAGTTGAAATCGCCACCATCAGCAACATAATATGCGTTGTTACACTTCAAAGAACAGGATAAATCTGAAGTAGTAAAGTCCACAGATGACCGTACTGAATCCTTCAGAATGAGTGATGAATGACCGTAAGGAGAAGCTAAGCATTCAGAGTACTTGAACCAACATTTCTCAGTCGTGAAACGGTTATAGGTAAAGGTAAGACGATACAAAAAATTAATAACTTCACTGTTTGCTTTGGTAAATTCCTGGAGATCAAATTATCTTAGACAAGAGTCTGCTCCCCTGAGCAAACAGCAAACATATCCAACAACCATTTATCAAGATTCACTTCGAGATGCTCACCTCACTTGGCCCACCAATCCGACACATTTATGTAGCGAACATTGATTGCCAAATCTTAGTCAATTCAACACATTGTTAGACATACATACTTTAAACCACTTGAGCCTAGACCTTAAAACCTTATAATTATCTTTCTTTTGTGTTTCCCTTTCTGAGAGACTGCTAAAATTTTGTTAAGATGATATTCTCTGTTATGACAATGAGTTTCAACAAATGTATTTTATTATATTAACAAGCTATCTGGTGATATTTGGGGGAGTTAACCTGTCACAGTATTTTATAATGGAAAGGGCAACAAAATGGTAGTAAAAGACCTTGGTTGGATTCATTACTTCAGTTAACTGAGGCACATAAAACAAGTGCCTAATATTTTCATACAATATTTTTGTGGGTGAACTTAAAATAACAATACTTTTTCTCCCAGCATCATAATATTCCTAAGACAGCAATTGAATATGATGGCAAAATTAAAACAGCTCTGTAAAAGCTGAATGGTTTCACAAATATAAAACTCTGCTTAGTTTCATATTTGTATAACCGTTCAGTTTTTACAAAGTGTGCATAAAACTGACCACCTAGGCCAGAGCATTTTGAAAGTGAAGGTGCCACTATTTTTATAGTCCTAAGATCCATGTCATAAAGGAGAAATATCCCAGTCAAAGTCCTATAAATCATTGCTCAATTATTCCTGTAAGTTCAAGTTACTTATTTTATTTAGGTATTTCTCTTCACTGCCACAGCTACTACCAGCACCAACTGCAAAAAAACTCTTCTATCTTTCGGAAGATCCTCAGGAAAACCATATCCGACTTAAGTTTAGGGCCACAAAATTGATTCAAATAAAGCACTATGAAGACAAAAATATGATTTTGGTAATTTATGCCTCCTGAAATCTCAGGGCTTTTCTTTTCTTAGTATCTGGGACAAGTGAACCTAGTAGGTATATAAATAAAAGTTAGCTAAAATTTGCCAGTTGTATTTAGTTGTGTTCTGCCTCTTCACTAAACATGCACACAGAGAAGTGACGAAATAGCTAAATGTAGTAAAGTAGTCAAGTTAGTTTGGAAAAATGAGCAGTGAGAAAAAAGGACAAGTGCTATAAATGATTTACGTACTAGATAGCAGGCTCCTGAGAAATACAGTTTCCATTTTATTTTGTTTTCATTATTTCAAGGTGCATAATTTAAAAATTGAGTTCACTTTGTCACATACCAGGATACTTAATCTTCTCTAAAATGACATTGTAGAACGGTGTCATATTTCAGGTGGAAATTGAAACCAGGCAACCACAAAATAATACACATCATGAAAATGTTAATCACAAAAATCTTCCGAACTCTGGAATTTAAAATGAATGCATATAAAACAAGAATTAAAACATTTTATTACATTGTCATTCTTTTTTATATCTCTGTATTTTTAAATACCATGAGATAACCAAAATGAAAATTTTGCTTATTTTTTTAATTGTTAACTTTGAATTTAAGTTGGATGATAAACTAATTATACAGAATAAAAAGTCAAATGTCTGGATACTTTAGTATATTCCTTTTTATTTTACACTGCTTTTTTTTAAAAAAATGATAAATTAGCAGTGAAGTAAACTGAATAATATAAAATATTTTGTTTTAATAATTTGTCCTTCAAGAAAAGGCAAAATACATTGGAATAAAAAACAGAAGATATTTTGGAAAGACAGAGTATAAGTAATAACTCATTTCTTAAACATGAAAATGTTTAGAATAAATACCTTATAAAATTTTATGGGCTAGTATAATCCAAAAAGGAATCATTTTAAAAAATACTGCACTGATCTTTTAAAAAGATGCAACAAAAACTTTTTGGATTATATCTTTTGTGTGTGTGTGTGTGTGTGTGTGTGTGTGTGTGTGTGTGTGTGTGTATGAGAGGGAGAGGAAAGAAGAGAAAGAGAGAGAACAAGAGAGAAGCAACCCAAGAGGTCAGAAGAAATGGTCAAAATGTGATAAATTCCAGGTCAGGAATTGTGACTCACACCTGTAATCTTAGCACTTTCAAAAGCTAAAATGGGAGAATTGCTTGAGGCCAGAAGCTCAAAATCAACCTGGGAAACACAATGAGACTCTAAGTCTACTGAGAAAAAAAAAAAAGAAAGAAAGAAATTAAAAATTAGCCAGGCGTGGTAGCACATGCATGTAGTCCCAGCTACTTTGGGGCTGAGACAGGAGGATTCCTTGAGCCCAGAGAGTCAAGCCTTCAGGAACTATGATCACATCACTGCACTCCAGCCTGGGTGACAGAATGACACCTTGTCTTTAAAAATTAAAAAAAAAAAAAAGATAAATTCTAAACTACACAATATAATAAAAAGTAAACTTGTGTATTATATTAGTATTTTTTATAATTGAATTACTAAAAATTAAACATTTTTCTTAGACTGGATTATGTTTTAAAATTCATTTTTCTCAAAAATATTTTTAAATACATTTTATTGTTAAACTCTGCATTTCTCAATTATAGTGGAGATAAATATAGATTTTACATGCTATTTGCATATTTGAGT
This sequence comes from Piliocolobus tephrosceles, assembly GCF_002776525.5. NCBI lineage: Eukaryota > Metazoa > Chordata > Mammalia > Primates > Cercopithecidae > Piliocolobus > Piliocolobus tephrosceles. Next base: position 22,819,468 of record NC_045437.1, read on the forward strand.
ATATGTTCATCTGATTAATGAAAACCAATTTTATTGCTACTCTTGTTTCTCCCTTCAAGAAACCAACATACTAATTATAACTTACATTAATTTTTTTAATTTCAAAATCTAGATAAAATAATTATTCAGTAAAAATGATGATTACCTAGATTGCAACACTGAATAATAAGGAATTGTATTCAGAATGCTAACAAATTTAAAAAGTTTATTTAATCCCCAAGACATTATTGAAACACAAATTGTAGCTCTGATTAATTTAGTAAAGAAACATTTCACATTCCCTGTGTTTGATTGACTGACATGATTCTTCTAGTGAAATTATAAATTGCATTGCCATATTTTACTTTAACAATGACTCTTGTATTATTTGCTATATGAAAACCAAATGCAAGATGAGAAAGAACTGATTTCATTTTTAACATATGACCAAAAATAAATAAAAATGCAATTCCACAGTACATTGGCAAATGTGTTTTCATGAAAATGCTACTGAAGAATTTAAAGTTTGAAAACACATAGGTAAACAATTCACATTTCCTAGTTTTTGGTATTAAAAATTTATTAATAAAAAAGACTAGCAATGAAGTGTGATATTTTAAATTTGCTGTTTGCTCTGTAATTTGGATTTCAAAATGACCCTCCCTGAAGAATGCAATAGTTGTTTTCTTCTGTGAGTTTAAATGCAAAACATCTTGCATTTATTTATTTTTATTTTTATTTTTTTTGAGACGGAGTCTTGCTCTGTCGCCCGGGCTAGAGTGCAGTGGCCGGATCTCGGCTCACTGCAATCTTTGCCTCCTGGGTTTATGCCATTCTCCTGCCTCAGCCTCCCAAGTAGCTGGGACTACAGGCGCCCACCACCTCGCCTGGCTAGTTTTTTGTATTTTTTAGTAGAGACAGGGTTTCACCGTGTTAGCCAGGATGGTCTCGATCTCCTGACCTCGTGATCCGCCTGTCTCGGCCTCCCAAAGTGCTGGGATTACAGGCTTGAGCCACTGCGCCCGGCCTTGCATTTAAAATTTTAATACTAATTGAAGTAAATTCAATTATTTCTTAAATAGTTTAGTAAGAATAACAGTTTTTTTTCTTTTTTTTTTTCTGAAATGCAAGAGGGATGCACCTCTCAAAGAAACTACTTCAAACAGAATACAGATAAAAAAAAAGTATTTACACGGCTTTGAGTAGATGGAGCGCTACTTTGAGGAGCAATCACAGAAAATTGAATAGAAACCCCAGCAACGTTTCATGCTGGTGCTTTTTCAAAAGAGGATACATGTGGTGTGAGTCAGACAAATAGCTCCTGTAGTATTTTTGGGAGAGCTATTGGCTGTTATTTCCCTGTAACTAAGGTTTAACTCAGTGCTAAGTGGAAATTTCCACATGGGTGCAAGAAAAAATAATTATGAGAAAATGGAAATTCAGGAAAGTTCAAGAAAACATAGCCTTTCATATTTAATTATGTAAGAATTAATGACTGTCTTTGAATCAACTTGAAAATTGTCTCTCTTTTTACAGTACAAAAACTTATACCTTATTCAGACCTGAATCATTTTAAAATTTGTGGCATTGAGCTTGAACTCACAAGTTTTATGTTGTAAATACTTGTTGAATCCAACACATTGTGATTGTGATTCCTGCTCTTATTTTCCTGCAGAAATTACTAATTGATCTTAAGGACCTCACTCAAAAAAATAAAGTAATCCAATTTAATAATTCCATTTAAGACAATGTATAATAACTATTGACACATTCAAAAATGTGGTACAGAAAGAAAATGGTTACATATTTTCTCTCTGTGTGTATGCTTATAATGTGGCTTTCCATTTTGACTCATTGTTCTCAAAATTCATTAAGTAGTAACGTTTCACAAATTTTTGAAGAATTCAATAAGCATGCTTTGTGTGTTAACTCAGTTTTCACTGATACCAGGAGCCCAACTGTGCAGACATCCTGGGTAGACAGCAAACAGTAGCGGCTTTCCAAACTATAATATCTGTTGACATGATCATCTCTGCTACAGCACATTTATTTAGTGCTCTTGAATTACACTTCAAGGTTTCTCTACTAGAGCTATGGCTGTTTTCTTCCTTTTAGTGTTTCCTACTACATACATCTGCCACCTGAATCATAGTGTAACTACTCTTTGGGCTGACAAGAATTCATTTTATGGGAAAGATAAGACACTTCTCACTTATCGAAAACTGAGTGGCTATACATCTATACATTTAATTACTGAATCTATTAAATACACATTTTTAGCAACTATTCTGTGCTCACCACTGTGCTGCAAAAAATAAGGGTAGATTAAGATACAGGTCTCCATGTCATGGATGCCAAGTGTTAGGGTTAAGATTTTACATAAAATAATTTTATAATTCTGATTACTTTCATCTGCTTTGGATGGGAAGAAGGGCTTCCTAGAAGAGGGGAGTCAGGAAAATTGTAACTTGTATCTTGCTAATAGACTCATTCCCTTACTCAGCAGTCCCCAACCCCCAGGCCGCTGCCCACTCCATAGCCTGTAAGGAGCTGCCCACACATCAGAAGCAGCAGTGCGTGAGAGCAAAGCTTCATTTGTTATTTACAGCCACTCCCCATTGCTTGAATTACCACCTGAGTTCTGCCTCCTGTCAGACCAGGGGTAGCATTAAATTCTCATAGGAGTGCGAACCCTATCCTGAACTGTGCATACAAGGAATCTAGGTAACGGCACTCCTTATGAGAGTCTAATGCCTGATGATCCGCCACTGTCTCCCATCATCCCCAGCTGACTCCATCTAATTCCAGAAAAGCAAGCCAAGGGCTCCCCCTGATTCTACATTATGGTGAGTTGCAGAATTATTTCATTATACATTGCAGTGTAGTCATAGAAATAAAGGGTACAATAAATGAAATGTGCTTGGATCATCCTGAAACCACCTCCACCATTGGATCATCCTGAAACCACCCTCACCATTG
>NC_045437.1:23139743-23158668 GCF_002776525.5 Piliocolobus tephrosceles
AGGGGGGAGGGATTGCATTGGGGAGTTATACCTGATATAAATGATGAATTGATGGGTGCTGACGAGTTGATGGGTGCAGCACACCAACATGGCACAGGTATACATATGTAACAAACCTGCACGTTATGCACATGTACCCTAGAACTTAAAGTATAATAAAAAAAAAAAAAAGAGAGAGATAAGATGGAGACATTATACACACAGAAGATAAGGAGACAGAGGCAGAGTAGGAGTGGTGCAGTCACAAGCAAAGGAATGCTGCAGCCACCAGAAGATGAAAGAGGCAAAAAACAGATTATCTAATTATCTGCTAGGCTCCTGAAGAAAGTACTGCCCTATGGACGCCTGGATTTCAATCCAGTAAAACTGATAGAAACATCTAGCCTCCAGAATTGTAAGAGAATAAGTTCCTCTTACTTTAAAATACTCAATCCTTGGGAATTTAGCTGCCCTGGTAAATTAATACGCTTCTATAATGTGTTTTCTAGAGGAAGACCACAGAGATAAAGTGGTCTTTTCACTACATTATATCAAGGTTACATAATCTTTTTTGTCTCTAACTTTTATTTTAGGTTCAGGGGTATATGTGTATGTTTGTTACACACGTAAATTGCATGTAATAGAGGTTTGGTGTACAGATTATTTTATCATCCAGGCAATAAGCATAGTACCCAATAGGTAGTTTTTTGATCCTCACCCTCTTACATCCTCCACTGAAGTCGACCCAGTGTCTGTCGATCTCTTCTTTGGGTCCATGTGTACTCAAGGTTAAAATCCCACTTACAAGTGAGAACATCCAGTATTTGATTTACTGTTTCTGCATTAATTCACTTAGGATAATGGTCTCTAGCACTATTTGCATGGTTTCCAAGAACATGATTTAATTTTTTCCTGGCTGTATAGTATTCCATGATGTATATGTAGGACATTTTCTTTAATCAGTCCACTGTTGATGGGAATCTAGGTTGATTCCATGTCTTCACTCTTATGACTGGTGCTGTGATGAACATATACATGCACGTCTTAATGGTGAAACAATTTGTGGTCCTTTCGGTATATGATTGTTGGGTCAAACAGTAGTTCTGAGTTATCTGAGAAATCTCCAAAAACTGCTTTCTACAGTGGCTAAACTAATTTGTATTTCCACCAGCAGTATATAAGCATTCCTTATTCCCATAAGCTTGTCATCTGTAATTTTTTCACATTCTAATAATAGTCATTCTGACTGGTATGAGATAGTATCTCATTGTGGTTTTCATTTGCATTTCTCTGATGATTAGTGATGTTGAACATTATTTCATATGCTCATTGGCCATGTGTATGTCTTCTTTTGAAAAGTGTCTATTCCTGGCTGGGCATGGTGGCTCACGCCTGTAATCCTAGCGCTTTGGGAGGCCAAGGCAGGTGGATCACTTGAGGTCAGGAGTTTGAGACCAGCCTGGCTAATGTGGCAAAACCTTGTCTCTATTACAAAAAAAAAAAAAAAAAAACCTACCAAACACAAAAAACAGCTGAGTGTGGTGGCACATGCCTGTAATCCCAGCTACTTGAGAGGCTGAGGCAGGAGAACTGCTTGAACCTGGGAGACTGAAATTGTAGTGCAATGAGTCAATATCAAGCCACTGCACTTCAACCTGGGTCATAGACTGACTCTGAAAAATAAAAAAAAAATGAAAAGAAAAGAAGGGAAAGGAAAAGAGAGGAGAGGAGAGGAGAGGAGAGGAGCGGAGAGGAGAGGAAAGGAAAGGAAAAGTGTTTGTGCTCTTTGTTCACTTTTTAATGGGACTGTTTTTGCTAATTTATTTAAGTTCCTGTAGATTCTGGATATTAGACCTTTGTGAGAGGCATAATTTGAAAATATTTTCTCCCATTATACAGATTGCTTGTTTACTCTGTTAGTTTCTTTTAATTTGCTGAAACTCTTTAGTTTAATTTGGTCCCTTTTGTCAATTTTTGTTTTTGTTGCAATTGCTTCTGGCATCTTCATCATAAAATTTTTGCTAGGGCCTATGTCTAGAATAATATTTCAAAGGTTATCTTCCAGGGTTTTTATAGATTTAAGTTTTACTATTAAGTCTCTAATCCATCTTGCGGTTTTGTTTGTTTTGTTTTTTGTATATGGTATAACGAAGGGATTCGGTTTCAGTCTTCTGCATATGCTTAGCCAGTTATCCCAGCATCATTTATTGAATAGGGATTCTTTTCTCCATTGCTTGTTTTTGTCAACGTTGTTGAAAATCAGATGGTTGTAGGGGTATGACATTATTTCTAGGCTTTCTATTCTGTTCCATTGATTTACGTATCTGTGTTTGTACCAGTACCATGTTGTCTTGGTTACTGTAGCCTTGTGGTATAGTTTGAAGTCAGGTATCATATGGCTCCAGCTTTTTTCATTTTGCTTAGGATTACCTTGAGTATCCAGGATCTTATTTGGTTTGATATACATTTTAAAATATTTTTTTCCTAATTCTATGAAAAATATCACTGGTAGTTTGAGAGGAAAAACATTGAATCTGTAAATTGCTTTGGGCAGTATGGCTATTTTAACAATGTTGATTATTCCTATCCACAAACATTAAATATTTTTCCATTTATTTATGTTAGCTCTGATTTCTTTGAGCAATGTTTTGTAATTCTCATTATATTTTTCTCCTCCTTAGTTAGTTGTATCCCTAGCTATTTTATTCCTTTTGTGGCTATAGTGAACCACATTACATTCTTGGTTTTAATTTTAGTTTGGCTGTTGTTGGTGTACAGAAACGCTCCTGATTTTTGTATACTGATTTATATCCAGAAACTTTGCTGAACTTGTTTATCAAATCTATGTACTTTTGAGCAGAAACCATTCAGTTTTCTAAGTATGAAATCATATTGTGTAAAAACAGAGATAGTTTGACTTTCTCTCTTCCTATTTTGGTTAACTTTTATTTCTTTCTCTTCCCTGATTGCTCTGGCTAGCATTTCCAGTGCGTTTTATGGGAGTGGTCAGACTGGGCATCCTTGGATTGTTCCTGTTCTCAAGGGGAATGCTTCTAGCTTTTTCACATTCATGTGAACAACATTGATGTTGGCTGTGGGTTTGTTACAGATGACTGTTATTATGTTGAGGTATGTTCCTTCAATGCTTAGTTCATTGAGAGTTTTTAATATGAAGGGATGCTAAATTCTATCAAAAGCCTTTTTTTGTATATTGAAGTTATCAAGTAGTTTTTGTTTTTAGTTCTGTTTGTGTGATGAATCACGTCTATTGGCTTATGTGAGTTAAAACAATGTTGAATCTCAGGGTAAAGCCTACTTAATTGTAGTGGATTAGCTTTTTGATGTGCTGCTGGATTCTGTTTGCAAGTATTTTGTTGAGGATTTTTGCATCAGTGTTCCTCAAGGTTATTGGCCTGAAGTTTTCTGTTTTACTTGTCTTTGCCAAGTTTTGGTATCAAGGTGATGTTGGCTTCAATGAATGAATTACAGAGGAGTACCTTCTCAATTTTTTGGAATAATTTCAGTGTGAATGGTACTAGCTCTTTCTGTTTTGAAGAATTAAACTATAAACCCATGTGGTCCTGAGCTTTTTCTGATCTGTAGGCTTTTTATTACTGATTCAATTTCAGAATTTTTTGTTGGTCTATTCAGGGATTCAATTTCCTGCTGGTTCGATCATGGAAGGTTGTACATTTTGAGGAATGTATCCACCTCTTCTAGGTTTTCTTGTTTGTGTACAAAGAGGTGTTCATAGTAGCCTCTGAGGGTGTTTTTATTTCTAGGGGTTGGTGGTAATGTACCTTTTGTCATTTATGATTATGTTTATTTGGTTATTCTGTTTTTATTAGTCTAGCTTGTGGTTTATCTATCATACTTAGTCTTTCAAAGAACCAACTACTGGATTCATTGACCTTTCATATGGTTTTCCATATCACAATTTCCTTCAGTTCAGTTGTGATTTCGGTTGTTTCTTTTCTCCTACTAGCATTGGGGCTGGGTTGTTCTTGGTTCTCCAGTATCTCTAGTTTTAATGTTAAGTTGGTAATTTGGGATATTTCTAACTTTTTGATGTGTATGTTTAGAGTTAAATGTTTCCCTCTACACACTGCTTTACCTGTGTCCTAGAGATTCTGGTATGTTGTATCTTTGTTCTCATTAGTTTCAAATAACTTCTTGATTTCTCCCTCAATTTCATTACTTACTGAGAAGTTATTCAGGGGCAGGTTGTTTGATTTCCATGCAATGCAATAGTTTTGAGCAAATTTCTTAGTATTGATTTCTGTTTTTATTGCACTGTGGTCTGAGTGTTTGGTATGATTTTAGTTTTTTCTTTAATTTTCAAAGAATTGTTTTATGGTTGATTGTGTGGTGGACTTTAGAGTATTTTCTATATGCAAGAAAAGTATAAGTCTACTTTCAAATAAAACTACCATTTCACATGTAGTGCAGGGACATTATAACACAGTGTTTCTAATTCTTACCTCCCATCCTTTTGACATTGTACCTTTCATTTTACTTATTCATATGATATGCTTACATAACACATTGTTATTATCACTGCTTTAAGCAAACAGTTACTTTTTAGTGGTTAATGGGTCGATTAATTAATATTTTAAGAAACACTTATTTTACCTGTATTTATTCCTTCTCTGACAATTTTTATTTCTTTGTACATAATTAGCAGTCTGACTTATATTAGTATAGAAAATAAAAGAAAAAACAAACACTAATGGAAAAGAAATTCTGGTAAAATGAATTCTGTCACTCTAAGTAATACTGTTATTTTGTTTTTTCTTGTTTGTGTGTGTGTGTGTATGTGTAAAGGATAAAAATATTTACACAGAGATAAAGAAAGCAATGATATTCTACATATGCAGAATTCAAAATTTCTGCCCTTAGGAAGCTAACATGATTGGGGAATGTTCAGAAGAAAATGTAATTTGCTTTGTCAATATTGAATCAGAAAACATTTATTCAGTACCAGCAATATTACTGGTGCTGTCCTAGGGGGTGAGGGTGCAGTTCTTAACACATTCTATCTTTATTTAACCTTACAACCTCTATGCTAGTATATCAAAAATACACAGAGAATAAGTAGAAATGAAAATCAAAATAGGATATTACCTATATATTCCATATATATTACATATATATTCCAAAAATTCAGACTTTTTAATGCAAATTTTAAAATGCTTTTATTAAACAAATCATTTTAGGTCAAAGCAGAAATTTAAACTGAAAGTGTTACATATTTCTCTAAGCCAAGGATAATGAAAACACAGTGTATTTAGAAAAAACTCAGGCAGAAGAATATCTGTAGCTAGAAATCTTAGATCACTATAAAGCAAAATGTAAAAAATAATTTTAAAATTTCATAATTTCAATAACAAACAGAAAAAATAAACCAAAGAAAAGACAAAAGATTCAATGAAGAATGAGGAAGAAATTAAAGAGTCAGAAAAAAGTAAAGTGAATACATTATAAAGTACGTCCTTTGAAAATTCGGCAGAATAGTTCTATCATAAGCTAGTCTAGGCAGTCTTAAAGGGAAAGGGTATACAAACATGTATATCATTCCTAAAAATGAGAAGAGAAAATTAATCAAGAAAATAGAGGAAATAAAAAAGTATCAGATACTTTGCACAGCTATATGCAAAAAATAGATAATTTTTAGAAAAATATAAATTTTATAATGTTGAACAAGAGACAAAACGTATATGGGAAAAATACCTAGAATAAATAAATAATGTTTTTCAAATATTACTCTCCCTAGACCAGGCCTGATTCTCCATGTACCTGGCTCATTTATATTTACTAGATTGTAATATATACTATCAAAGTTTAAGAGAAGATTTTCTCAGTGCTATTTAGACAATTCCAGATCTTTTTGAAAGAGATAGACAGAGAAAGATAAATATTTAAAAGCTTTATAAGAAGTGAATGTACTGTTTGTACAAACTCTGTTAACTGTTTCTTAAAAATCTATAAGTACATCTCACTTACATGTAGATGAAACAATACAGCATGACATTAAGGTGGGATTTAGTCTAGGAACAAAAAGGATAACTCAACATTTGAAAATATTTTAATATAATTTATTACACTAAGAGATCCCAGAAGGAAAAAAAATCACATAAATGTTACCTAATATACTGAAAAGTCACTTGGCAATATCCAAAACCATTGAATCATAACTATTAAATCAACATAAGTTAATGAAAATTATTTTAAGTCATTATTTCATATATCTATATCTGTAACATATATATATATATATATATACATATAGACCCAAATATATCTGTATATCTCAGAATCAAGTTTCCTTATTAATAAAGGATTATTTGAGAAAGGCCTTCAAAAGTAATGTATTCAAGACTATAATGGAATTACTAGAGAATGCAATAAACAATTTCTAGATATTAAAATTGCAATTAAAGAATTAGAAAAATAAAATTAGATCTTTCTTTTAGATCACATGAAAGTATAAGTGGAAGTTCTATAAGATCAATTTGAAATGATAAGAAATGTTTTATTAATGAGATATAAACAAATATACTAGCATCAATAAACTACATAAATATATTATTTTTACATATATATGATTTTTATATATCATATATACAGGCATATATAGATAAAATATAAACAATAGATTTTACACATAAATATAAATAGACTAGATACAACATGCAATAGACTATACAGCTATACAAACATGTGTGAGTGGACAAACATGCACACATACACACACATGCAAGCAAGAACTGGTTTTAAAGTATAAAGGAGATCTATGTTACATCATCAATATTAACAAGAACAAGTAAAAACTACAATATATATAAAATGTATATAAAGAAGTCGTCTATAACATAATTTAAAATGAATTAATTTAAATAAATGAATTAAATTAATTTAATTTACTGACACTGACACATGCAGAAGTAAATAAGGAAAATTTTCTAGAAATTTTCTAGCACAAAGAAAATGTTATGTGGTTGGTGGGACGTATTAGACATTCAATCATTAAAACATGGTATAATTTACTAATATTTAAACCATTATGATATTGAAACATGAACAGAGTACATGACTATTTCATATACTACAATTAATACATATATTTTTAAATGTGTATATTCATAAATAGACAATTTATATAAGACAAAGAAAGCATTTAAAATCAGTGAGTTTATAAAATGACTTCCTAGTAAAAGATACTGAGATAACTGGAAGGCAATTTAGATTCAGAATTTTTCTTTCTGCATTTTAAGATAAATGTCAAATAGTTAAGAACTTACTTGTAAAACATTAAACCCTTAGAAGTATAAAAATATTGAGACACTTTTACAATAATGAAATACGTAATATCTGTTTCAATGTGGAAGCTGTTAATAACATCACAAACAAAAAAGGGATAGGTAAAAATAACAAACTAGAAAAATATTTGCAATTCATAGTATAAATAAAGGAGTAATGTTCCCACATTGTACAAAACACCTACAGTTCAGAATAAAATGACCAACATGCTGATTTAAAAATAATGGGTTGAAGAAGGCACAAGGAAGCAGAAAAAGTAGCAACAGCATTGATACATATATGAAAAAGTGGTCAAGTTGCCTCATGGTAAGATAAATGCAAGTAAAAACCAGCAATTCACACCTGTAACAGTCTAGGAAGACAGCATTTTCATGCATTCATTGTGTAGGTAGAAAATAGAACAGCACTTATTGAGGAATATCTGGCAATACTTGACAAAATTATGAATTTTGGAATTCTATTTCAGAAATACAGCAGTATAAATATAGAATAAATCTCATGCAGGCACAATCATTGTAGAAATGTTTATAATAGAAAAATACAATAAAGATTCCATGTGCTCATTCATAGAAAATGGGTTATAGTACTCAAAGAAAAAAAAAAAGCAGAAAAAAATTAATATAAGAATTTATTTTTACTAAGAAAAACTCACTGAGATATGTTGATAAACTGAATGATCAGCTTCTAAATATTATATATAGTGTTCTCCTTTATTCCAAAAAGTATACACATAAAAAATATAATTTCATTTGCTTAAAATATTTGAGAAAAATCAAGAAAATAATAAATAGCATACACATGAGAATGATTTGGCAGAGACAGGAAGAGGGAAAGTCAAGGACATAACTTCTCTGCTTATGCTTCTTTTTATATTACAATGTAAATTGTGTTTATGTTCAAGAAAGCGTATTTTGCATTTTAGAAAAATACTCCAAATAAACAAATGGTCCACATTTATGGGAATCTAGCATGATTCAGGTAATGCTTTAAAGGCTTAGGACATGCTGATGAATAATGGGGAGAAAAAATTGGGTCCTTTGGAACCAGGACTTTATTATAACTCATTTATGGTCTCCCCATGCTATCAGAATTTTTTCTATCAATATTCTTTAATCTTTTTTCTATAACTGGTAAAGAAAAAAGAAGTAAAAGAACCACCTTAAAGCTAGTTACTCAATATGACAAAATGTTTTGGGATGCTGAATTTAGTAATTATCTATATGGGTGATTTAATGTAGTTTTTTGCTAATCTAGATAAAACAAAAATGGCTATATTTACTCTTTATTCATGAATGTTCTCTTTTCCCCTGGTTATTTCTCAGCTTTCCAAATTTGCATTGACAAGAATCAGAATGCTTTCTCAGTGACACATTATGCACCTGACAAAATTCAATGGAGGGTGATGATTCTTAATTTTAACGAGAGGCTTTCTACTTTCCATGGACTATGCATAAATCTTTAATTAAGAGTTATGTGGCAACACAGGAAACACAACAAATCCTCCATTTGGCTTGTGAAATTTCAACTGAGTAAAATGTCTACTAGTAAAAGAGATGCTCCAAAGAGGTAATATAAATATATACTTTAAGTAGGTATAAAAATAGAAATAATGATAGAAATTATAAACTGATTAATATTTAAATATACTTATTTTATTAAATACAGATGACATAATCTCATCCTTTAATAAATTTTTAAAAAGTAACGTACTTATTCAAAATATTAATAGCATAGCCTTAAAGCAATTAAGGAAACATGATTCCTAACTTCAGCTGGATTTCTGACAACTGGAATGTGATTATGCACATTGTTCTTTACATGCAACCCTTAAATGAGTCATTAAGATATGAGATACATACAATTGTCTTCCTAGCTTCAAGAAATAATTTTCTTTTTCATAACATTTTTCAATCAGAAAGGTATATGGGTGTAGAGAGGTTGATGTGGTAGTTTTTTGTAAATAAACAAGCTGACCAGAGGAAAAAACAATAGATTTGGTAAAGAAGAATCAAGGATTTGTTGTTTTAACTTACTATCTTTCATAATCTACATGTCAAATAACATGGACACAGGACATATGCTTACTCTAAGTGACATATGCTTGTTCCACATGACATATGTTTGTTCCACGTGACATATGCTTGTTCATTGGGGGGATTTTGAGTAAGGGATTATTCAACGTGTTAATAGGGCTCAACACATCAGCCTTACATATAAGATATATTATAACAAACAAGTAAGTTATATTAGTCTGTTCTTGCATTGTTATAAAGAACTACTGGAGATTGGGCAATTTACAAAGAAAAGAAGTTTAACTGACTCACAGTTCGAGGCACATTTTACATGGCTGAAGCAGGAGGAAGAGGGAAAAGGGGGAACTGTTAGAGACTTTCAAACAACCAGATCTCATGAGAACTCACTCACTATTATGAGAACAACAAGGGGGAAATCCATCTCCATAATCTAATCACCTCCCAGAAGGCCTCTCCTCCAACACTGGGGAATTAAAATTTGACATGAGATTTGAGTGGGAAACAAATCTAAACCATATTATTCTGACCCTGGCCCATCTCAAATCTCATGTCCTTCTCACATTGCAAAATACATTTATCACTTCTGAACAGTCCTCCAAGTCTTACTTCATTTTAGCATTAACACAAAAGTCCACAATCCAGAATCTCACCTGAAGCAAGGCAAGTTTCTTCCACCTCTGAGCCTGTAAAATCAATAACAAATTGCTTCCTTCCAATATACAATGGGGTTACAGGCATTGGGGAAATACACCCATTCCCAAAGACAGAAATCAGCCAAACAAAGTGGATACAGGCTCCATGTAAGTCTGAAAACTAGGAGAGCAAGTTTTTAAATCTTAAAGCTCCAAAATGATGTCCTTTGACTCCATGTCTCACACCCAGCCACAATGATGCAAGAGGTAAGATTCCAAAACCTTGGGCAGCTTTGCCCCTTGGGCTCTGCAGGGTATAGACTCCTCAGCTGCTTTGATGGGCTGGCATTGACTGCCTGTGGCTTTTCTAGGCACATTATGCAAGCTGATAATGAATCTACCATTCTGGGATCTAGCAGATGATGATCTACTTCTGACAGCTCCACTAGTCAGTGCCCCATTGGGGATTCTGTGTGGTGGCTCCATCTCCTCAATCCCCCTCTGAACTGCTGAACTAGGTTCTTCATGAGGGCTCCACCCCTACAGTAGACTACTGCCTGGATATCCAGGCATTTCTATACATCTGAAATCTAAGCAGAGGCTCCCAAACCTCAACTCTTCCCCTCTCTGCACCTATAGGCTTAGCACCATCTGGAAGCCACTAAGGCTTACGGTTTACATCTTCTGTTGCTTCAGGTTGAGATGTGTCTGGGGCCCTTTTAGTAATGAGTAAAGTTGGAGTGCCTGGGCTATAGGGTACATGTTCCATGGCTTCACAGAACAGTGGGGCCCTGGACCATGAAACCATTCTTCCCTCCTAGGCCTCCAGGCCTCTAATGGGAGAGGCTGCCATGAAGGTCTCTAAAATGCCCATTTTCTCTGTTATCTTTCTTATCAACATTTGGCTACGTTTTACTTATGCAGATTTCAGCATCCGGCTTGAATTCTTCTGCAGAAATTTATTCATTTTTCCTACCACTTTACCAGACTGCACATTTTCCAAGCCTTTGCACTCTATGTTGAGGTATGTTTACTCTATATCTAATTTATTGAGAGTTTTTTTAATCATGAATGGGACTTGTGCTTTATGAAATGCTCTTCATGCTTCTATTGAGATGATCTTATGACTTTTGTCCTTTATTCTGTTGACATGGTGTATCATATTTATTGATTTGTGTATATTGAAGAATCCTTGCATCCCTGGAATAAATTATCTTGATCCTGGTGTATTATCTTGTTGATGTGCTATTGAATTTTGTTTACTAGTATCTTGTTAAGGATGTTTACTTCTATGTTCCTCATGGATATTAGCCTTTATTTTTTGTTGTTTTTGTGTCCTTGTTTAGTTGTAGTATCAGGATAATGCTGGCCTCATAGGATGAATTAGAAAGAATTCCCTCCTCTTCAATATTTTTGAATAGTATAAGTATGGGAATTAACTCTTCTGTAAAAGTTTGGTAGAATTCAGAAGTAAAGTCATCAGGTCCTGGGCTTTTTTTTTTCTGTTGGGAGACTTTTTACTATGGATACAAACTTGCTACACATTATTCATCTATTCACGTTTGTTATTTCTTCTTGGTTCATTTTTGGTAGGTTGAATGTATCTAGAAACTTACCCATTTTCCTCAGGTTTTTCTATTTGTTGGCATATGGTTGTTTATAAACAAGTGTACAGTTTCTGACATTCATAAGCTGTGATTGTGAGTATTATACTGCCAGTCAAAACACTGCTTGTAATACAACTGAGTGAGAATAAAATTTATATGTACCCATATGATCTGTCTCCTACTTACGTTTTTATCTTCATCTTTTTTTATATTTCCCATGACATTGGTGACATGTGAAATACTTTCACCTGCTCTCCCTCTTCCCATCAGACTGATTTTATCCTGTAGGCTAGTGTATTGTCATCTTTCAGATCTTGGTTCTAATATTGCTTCCTGTACCCTTTATCATGCCACACTAGCAGAGGATCCTTCAGTTATGAACTTTTAGCACAATATACATTCTTCCTTCATAGAATTTAACATAAATTTATTTGGGTAACAATTTGATTAAGAATGTAGTATGAAGTAAAATACAAGCACTATAAGTAAAAGAGAAACTGTAACTTAGTTGCCTGTTTTATATCCAAACCATAACCATTGACTGGTACATAGTTGCCTTCAGTAAATATTTGGGAAGTACATGGCTGAATTCTTGACAAGCTTTAAATAAATAAATGGTCCCTGTCTTCCTCTATGTACAACTATGTACTAAAGACTTACTATGCAAGTGTTTAAAATAAATAACGCTTATGTACCTCTTTAATATTTGTTTTGAAGAAACATCATCTTAGTTAATAGCTATGGTGGAAAATGTGAATTATACTCGATTACACCTTCCTTTTCAACTTCCATATCTAATTGGTCTCCAAGTTCTTTTGATTCCTCTATCTTACGTCTTTTGATGTGACCCTCCAAACTCACCCATAATTATTCATCCTTTGGTGGCTTCATTCATGCCTTAGTTAGGGCAGTGATAATTTTATTTCCTAAATGTACTCAAGATGCTCCCCAGTATACCATTTGCAATTGAAACTTTTTAATATTTTGGTCTGAGAGTATAATTTTCTCCTCCTTTTTAGAAGAAAATTCCAGCTTTGGCTGGCAGGAAGGTTTGGAGGATCATGACCAAAAGCATATTTAATCATATCTTCACATGCTCTTTGGTCATCTGAGGATACCACAGGTAAAAAGATTAAAAAAGAATGGTCTTGAATCTCCCTTCTGTGTAATGCCTATTCTTTCTTTCAAGTGGAGTCCGCTAAGTTCATTAGTGTGGCTTTGTTTTTGCAGGAAGATTAATCCTTCTAGGATACACACTAATTGGTTATGAGGAAAAGTAGATATTCTAGTTATCTCATTGATATTTTTCATGGTGAGTTGCAGGATAAATAAACCAGAAGTTTACTCATATAAAACAAAGTTACTTAAAAGCAATATGTGGGCCGGGCATTGTGGTTCACACCTGTAATCCCAGCACTTTCGGAAGCAGAGTTAGGAGGATTGTGAGGTCAGGAGATTGAGACCATCCTGGCCAACATGGTGAAACCTAATGTCTATTAAAAATACAAAAATTAGCTGGATGTGGTGGTGTGTGCCTGTAATCCCAGCTACTTGAGAGGATGAGGCAGGTAAATTGCTTGAACTCAGGAGGCCGAGATTGCAGTGAGCCAAGATTGTGCCACTGAACTCCAGCCTGGCAACAGAGTGAGAAAAAAAAAAAAAAAAAAAAAAAGAAGCAATATTCAAAGTAAGTTTGCCCCACTGTTATTGATTGCACAAATTGCACACAATTCTTTAAAGTTCACAAGATATTTTCAAACATTATTGAAATCTGAGTTAAAGTTTTTGAATCTTTAGAAATTGAATCTCACATATAAGATAATGGTGGTTTTGTTTACCACATTAAAAAGCATGATTACTATTTATTTGGAAAAAATAAAGATAAAATTAGCAAAATAAAAAGCACAAATACGAATTTATTGAAGTATGTCTTTTCATCTACTAAATAGTGCATTAAGAAATAAGATAATTTATTCTTTATTTTTCATCTCCCAATAGTCCTTAAAATAATGCTTCGTTAATGCAGGTTTTTACGAAATTGGCATACGGTTTGCACTTAAAGAGATTGATTTGAAATCACTATCCTCTAACACTTTGTAAAATCCTGGAGAAAGTATGAATTTTCATTTGGTTCAGGTGTCATTCATCTTAAACTTACAACTAACTCTTAAAATATGGTCTGTAATTGTAGCTGTATAGAGTCCCCCATTGACATGGCAAGAGATAAAAATTTTTTTTTTTTTTTTTTTTTAACAAAGAAACACACACATACATACTTGAAGCAATGAAAGATAACACATTTCTCTTATACTTGTGATATGGTTTGGATTGGTGTCCCTGCCCAAATTTCATGTCATATTGTAATCCCCTATGTTGAAGGAGGGACCTGTTGGCAGATAATTGGATCATGGTGGTAAATTTCTCTCTTGCTGTTCTTGTGATAATGAGTTCTCATTAGATCTGGTTGTTTAAAAATGTGTAGAATTTGTGCCTTCACCCTCTTCCTCCTGCTCCAGCCATATAAGATATGCCTCCTTCCTCTGCCTTACACCATGATTGTAAGTTTCCTGAGGCCACCCTAGCCATGCTTTCTGTACAGTCTGCAGAATCATGAGTCAATTAAACCTCTTTTCTTTATAAATTACCCACAAAGACACAAACTTCATGGCTCAACCAAAAAATCACTCAAGATAATCTATAGACTTAAATTTCCAAATATAAAATTGTAAAAGTCATAGAAGAAAACCTACATGGATTTGGGTTGGTGAAAAATTTTTAGATACAATAGCAAAAGCTAGTCCATAAAAGAAAAAAATTGATAACATGGACTTTATTAAAATTTGAAATATCTACTCTGAAATATCCTGCTACAATTTTCAAAAACCAAGTCACAGACTGAGAGAAAATATTTACAAAACAAACCTGAAAAGGATTTATATTCAAAATATACAAAGAAATTCTAATGTTCAACAAGAAGACAACACAATTAAAATGGAGACACCTCACTAAAAAAGATATAAGACAACAAACAAGCATCCAAAAGAATGTTCACGGCACTTATCATAGGGAAAAGCAAATTAATGCAACAATGGTATACCAGTGAGCATCTACTAAAATGACTAAAATCTTTTTTTTTAATGCAATAAAAATTACAACAGAAGACTGGGCATAGTGGCTCATGCCTGTAATCCCATCACTTTGGGAAGCAAAGTCAGGAGGATTGCTTGAAACAAGGAGTTCAAGACCAGCCTGGGCAGCATGTGAGACCCCCATCTTTACCAAAAAAAAAAAAAAATTAGCCAGCCCTGGTGGCACATACCTGTAATCCCAGCTAAGGTGGGAGAATTGCTTGAGCCTGGAAGGTAGAGGCAGCAGTGAGCAGAGTTCGTGCCACTGTACTCAGCCTGGGCTACAGAGCAGCACTCTCTGTCATAAAAACAAATAAATAAATAAAATTAAGATAAGTTTCAACAAGAACTCTCATTCAATGCTAGTGGAATGCATAATGATACAGCAACTTCAGAAAACAATATGGCAGTTTTTATTAAAGTTATTATGCTCTCACCATAGAGGCACTCATAGGTTTTGGGGGGGTTTTTTGTTTGTTTGTTTTTTTGTTTTGCTTTTTGTTTTTTTGTTTTGTTTTGTTTTGTTTTGAGATGCAGTCTCTCTCTGTCGCCCAGGCTGGACTACAGTGGTGTGATCTCGGCTCACTGCAACCTCCACCTCCCGGGTTCAACCAACTCTCCTGCCTCAGCCTCCTAAGTAGCTGGGACTACAGGTGCACAAAGCCACACCCGGCTAATTTTTGTAATTTAGTAGAGATGGGGTTTCACTGTGTTGTCCAGGCTGGTCTCGTACTCCTGAGCTCAGGCAATCCACCCACCTCGGCTTCCCAAAGTGCTAGGATTACAGGCATAAGCCACTGTGCATGGCTAACTACTAGGTATTTAGATAACCACTTTATAAACTTAAGTCCAAACAAAAGTCAGTGTACAGTTGATCTCTTCATAACGGCCAAATACTTTTAGGGATCAAGATGACCTTCAATAGGTGAATGTATAACCGAGTTGGGTACATCCATGCAATGGAATGGTATTCAGCAAGAAAAAGGGGTGATCTATGAAGCCATGCAAAGACATTGATGAATCTGACATGCATATCGCTAAGTGAAAGAAGCCAGTCTGAAGAGATATCCCATTTCTGTGACTTTATGGAAAAGTGTCACCGTAACTCGTTGCAGGCTCAAACTCCTGGGCTCAAGCAATCCTCCCACCTCAGCCTCCCAAGTAGCTGGAACTCCAGGCAAGTGTCTCCACACCCAGCTAATTTTTTGTAGAGTTGAGGTCTCCCTATGTTGCCCAGGCTAGTCTTGAACTCCTGGGCTCAAGTGAACCTCCCACCTCAGTCTCCCATGTAGCTTGGACTTAAGGCATGGACCACTACACCTAGCTAATTAAAAAAACATAATTTGGTAGAGATGAGCCTCAATATGTTGCCCAGGCTAATCTGAAACTCCTGGTCTCAAACAATCCTCCCTCCTTGGTGTCCCAAAATGTTAGGATTACAGGCATAAGCCACTGCACCCCACCTGATTTTTTAATCAAGTTTTTTTGTTGTTGTTGTAGCATTATGAGACTTTTTTTTATAAGTTTGTGGATATTAACTCCTTATCAGTTATATGATTTGCAAATATTTTCTCCCATTCTATATAGGTTGCCTTGTCACTCTGTTGATTGTTTCGTTTGCTACACAAAAGTTTTTAAGTTTGATGTACTCCCATCTATCTAATTTTGCTTTGGTTGCTTATGCTTTTGGTGTCATATACAGGAAGTAATTGCTCATTCCGATGTTATAAAGATTTTATTTTTTTCTTCTTGGAGTTCTGTACTTTTAGGTCTTACATTTCAGTCTTTAATTTATTTTGAGTTAATGATTATATGGTAGCATTCCATACAATGGAATGATATGGTTTGTATCTGTGTCCCTGTTCAAATCTTATGTTGAAATGTAATCCCCAGTGTTGGAGGTGGGGCCTGGTGGGAGAAGATTGGATCACAGGGCAAACTTCTTACGAATGGTTTAGCACCATACCTCTTTGGAACCGTATAGTGAGATCTGGTTGTTTAAAAGTGTATGGCACCTCCCCGCCTTTCTCTCTTCCTCCTGGCTCTGGCCATGTGAAGAAAGGGGAGTCAGTATGGCTGACTCCCCTTTCACCTTCCGCCGTGAGTGTAAGTTTCCCAGGAAGCCAAGCAGGTGCCAGCATCATGCTTCCTGTACAGTCTGCAGAACAATAAGCCAATTTAATCTATTTTCATTAGAAATTACCCAGTCTTGGGTATTTCTTTCTATCATATCGAGAATGGACTAATACAGACGCCAATTCCCCAAGGCTTCCTATCTCCTTGCAGGAGACTCTGGCAGCAGTTGACCTCTGAGCCAGGAGACAGCAGGGGCAACTTCCCCGTGGGACTTGGGTGCCTCTGTTCTGCCAGTCCTCCTGCCCACTGGCCCCTCCCAGGGTCCATGCCTAGCCACTCTGCAAGAGCAGGTGCACAGCGCAGCCTCTGCAGCCCAGCCTGAGTGCATCGCTCCACTTGAGTACCTTCCCCGTGATCCAGGAGCACACTGGATTCCCCAGCGCAGCCAGAGCCCAACCCCAAGCCACAGGACTTCTTGGTGTCCCAGGGCTGTGGCATGTAGCTAGGGATACCGAGGGGGAGATCTGTGGCTAGCACTTGAACGGGGGAAGGGCCGCCACTCCCAGAGCACTGAGAGAGGTGAGACATTTGGGATACTGGGCAGCGAGGGATCGAGGTACGCCTCCCTCCAGAGAGCCAGTCCAGAAAGGGGGCGACCTATGCAGTCTCTGCCGAGGGAGCCCCGCAGCCCAGAATACTTAACAAAAGAAACGCGGGCAGGCGCCAGTGATCACAGGAGGCTCCACCAAGGTCCAGGAGCTGGTAAAGGGCTATCGCTCTCCCGTCTCACCGCAAAGCACGCCTGCAACCGCAAAGTACAAAACAGCATAGCTGCCGGAGATAGCAACCTTTCCTCTTAAGCACCATCTCTTGGGTCACAGCCCTAACTACAACACCAACATTGGCCAGCTAATACAACATCTGTGAAACCAAGCACAATTCACCCACAAGTAAGGGTCCTGTACAGAACCCTGGCTCTCTGAAGCATCCAGAAACGAAGTCAGCTGACAATACCCAACAATACCCAACTTACACCACAGTTAAAGGAACATCAACCCTCCCAGATGAGAATCAGTGCAGGAGCTCTGGCAATTCAAAAAGACACAGTGTTCCCTCAGAAGACCCAGGCCTGCGGAGGGACCTGAGGAGCAGCCCCGCCTCCCGGCTGAGTCGCAAACACCGGAGTTGGGGAAAAACAAGTAATAAAACCTCGAAGAAATTGCGCCTGCGCACAGGAGGATTACAGATGGTTACACGCAATCCCCGCGGGGTGGCGAGGGACTTCCAAGGTCGGGAAGAGCCAGGCCCCTCCCCGACCTCCTGAGCCCAAAACCGGGTTGTGCCCGTGACTGACAGGCAAGGCTCCGCCCTACTCCCCGCCCATATAGCACTTCCTCACTGCCGAATGGCGGGCTCGCCTTGGTCTCAGCGCTGATTGGCTGACAGCTCTACAGCCTGGCGCGTCGCCTTCCAGCACGGCTCGTCTCCTGAGGGGCTCTGAGAGGACGCCCGGCCGGGGTGAACAACGCGGCAGGAGAGCACGAGAGACTGTGAAGAGCATGGGGAGCCTTTGTCGTGCAGCGTGAAACCCTTGTAAACCCTCATAAATCCTCATCCCGAGACCTTCAAATTTTAGCCTGGGAGACCCGAAATCCCCTGACCCCGAGAAGCTCCAAATCCTCTCAGCCTCAAGAGACCCCAAATTCTGCCATCTTGAGGGACCTAAAATCCCCTCAGCAGGAAACCCCCAAAGTACTTCAGGGACCCCAAATCCCTTCACCCAGAGGAACATCTCCTAATGCTTAGACATTCTGAGCCTGAGGAGCCACAATTCCCCTCACACTATGGCACCCCAAATCCCTCAGCCTGAGGAACCCTAAATATCTCACCCACAGATACCAAATTTCCCCAACCTCAGATAACCTAAATAGCCTGAAAACTCAACCCCTTCAGCTTCAAGGACCAAATAACCTCAGCGTCAAAGACCCTAAAACTCCTTAATGAGAGGTCCAAATCTCCTTTACCTGAAACCCAGAATTTCCTCAACCTCAAAGATCCCAAAACAGCCTAGCTGCCGAGGAACCGCAAATCCCCTTTCATCCCGAGGAACCGCAAATCCCCTTTCATCCCGAGGAACCGCAAATCCCCTT
>NC_045437.1:23158678-23177257 GCF_002776525.5 Piliocolobus tephrosceles
GAGGAACCGCAAATCCCCTTTCATCCCGAGGAACCGCAAATCCCCTTGACCTGATGAATCTCAAATCCTGTCAACTTGAGCACCCCGAATCTCTTCAACCTAAAAGACCCCAAATCTCATCCTGAAAAACCACAGATACTATGAGCCTGAGGGATACCAAAGCTCCTCAGTTCGAGATACCCCAAATTCCCTCAACCTGAGAAACCCCAATTTCTTCAGTCTAAGACATCTCGAATCCCTTCAGCCTGAGGGACTCCAAATCTCAACCTGAGAGACAGTTTCCCCTTAGAGAGGCAGACTGCTTTGCTCCTGGATTTTTCTAGAATCTTCAGGTGGAGATCCCCAAATCCTGTCTATGAGAAATGTTTATTTTGCCTCGCTGAAACAGAACCCTGCTCCTCAGTCTGACCTAAGTCCCAGCAGTCAGGGGGCCTCAAGGTCTCCTTGGGACTCCTGTGGCTCTCACACCTCAGGACTCCCCTAAAACACCGGTAGCTACAACCCTCCAGCCACCTGTGCCACCCTTCTCCAAATGAGCCAAGCTGCAGGGGAACTAAAAGAACAAAACCCAGCTTATATTAGGTGGTAGCTCATGGCCAGTGGAGGCTTTCCCATTCCATCAGTACCCCCAGACCTCCCTGGGGTGCTTGATACCTCACCAGGAACCCACATCTTTCTGCTCTGAACACCCCAGCCAGATGGAGAAGACAGAGCCTGGTCCTGGGTAGTGCTCAGGGCTGTTGCCCGCTCTCAGCACCTTCTCCTTCCACAGGAGCCTTTGGCCTAGGAGCTGGGAGACTCAGAGCCCTTCCCACACTTGGAATTGGAGCAAGTCCTTCTAGACAGTCCCAGCACCATGAGCCCTGAAAGGTCCCAAGAGGAGAGCCCAGAAGAAGACACAGAGAGAACAGAGCGGAAGCCCACGGTGAGAAGTCAGGGAGGTGAAGCCAGACTCCTAGCAGGAGCTGATCTCTGGAGTGCTGCCGACTCCTGGCCTGTACCCTTGGGTGATCCTGTCTGAATGTGCATGGAATGGGGCAGCTGGTCCTGGGCAGGACATGGGGGAGAAAAGAACACTAGCATCAGCGACTGTTCTGTGTCAGCAGAGAGCTAGGAATGCTCAGCGTATGTTCAGTTAAATGGGACACAATCTGGAGAAGGAGGGAAGGTCTTTATGTTTCACAGAGACTCCCAGAGGCCCCAGGCTATGCCCTACACACAGGGTAGAGGAAAAGGACCAGCTCGATGTGTACTAGTAAATCACTGACAGAATCTGTTACTTCCTCTAGGTCAAAGATGCCTTCAAAGACATTTCCATATACTTCACCAAGGAAGAATGGGCAGAGATGGGAGACTGGGAGAAAACTCGCTATAGGAATGTGAAAAGGAACTATAATGCACTGATTACTATAGGTAACAGGAAGTGCTGGGCACAGACCAGTCTGGGAGACATAAAACAGGTCTTTGGTCGCTATATTATTTTAGTTCTCAGGTGGTGGCATCTGCCCACAATTCCCTTTTGCATGGAGACAAATCTGGAGGGAAATTTTGTTCTTTTACATCAGTGCAGGACTGAGTGTGGATACTGACCATGCAGAGGTCACATCTTGACCTTGTTCAAGGCTCTCCCAGCTCATCAGACTGAGCAGCACTAGCTTTGTGGTGCCTTCCATTGCCACTGCCCTTTGTTCCTCATCCCAGTTCTTCCGTTTTAGAACAAAATTTTTGCTTCCTTTCAGGTCTCAGAGCCACTCGACCAGCTTTCATGTGTCATCGAAGGCAGGCCATCAAACTCCAGGTGGATGACACAGAGGATTCTGATGAAGAATGGACACCTAGGCAGCAAGGTAAGAGGGAAGGGAAGGAGGACTTTTTTTTTTTTTTTTGAGATGGAGTTTCGCTCTTATTGCCCAGGCTGGGGCGCAATGGTGTGATCTTGGCTCACTGCAACCTCCGCCTCCCAGGTTCAAGCGATTCTCCTGCCTCAGCCTCCCAAGTAACTGGGATTACAGGCATGTGTCACCATGACCAGCTAATTTTTTGTACTTTTTTTTAGTAGAGATGGAGTTTCTCCATGTTGGTCAAGTTGGTCTTGAACTCCTGACCTCAGGTGATCTACCCATCTTGGCCTTCCAAAGTACTGAGATTACAGCTGTGAGACACCACACCTGGCCTATTTTTATTTATTTATTTATTTTGAGACAGAGTCTTGCTCTATCATCCAGGCTAGAGTACAATGGTGCAATCTCGGCTCACTGCAACCTCCACCTTCCGGGTTCAACAATTCTCCCACCTCAGATTCTCGAGTAGCTGGGACTACAGATATGCACCACCATGCCCAGCTAATTTTTATATTTTTTGTAGAGATGGAGTTTCACCATGTTGGCCAGGCTGATCTTGAATTCCTGGCCTCACGTGATCTGCCTGCCTTGTCCTCCAAAAGTGCTGGGATGATGATGATGATGATGGTTATTATTATTACAGACAAGGTCTCACTCTGTCACCCAGGCTGGAGTGCAGTGGTGCAATCATGACTCACTGCAGCCTCAAACTCCTGGGCTCAAGCGATCCTCCCACCTCAGCTTCCCAAAGTGCTGGGATTACAGGCATGAACCACAGTGCATAGACCCCAGGAAGATTTAGAAGTGACCTCTTGGCCAGGCACGGTGGCTCACACCCATAATCCCAGTACTTCGGGAGGCCGAGGAGGGTGTATCACTTGAGGTCTGGAGTTCGAGACAAGCCTGGCCAACATGGTGAAACCCCGTCTCTACTAAAAATACAAAAAATAATAATAATAATTAGCCGAGCATGGTGGTGGGTGCCTATAATCCCAGCTACTCAGGAGACTGAGGCTGGGGAATAGCTTGAACCCAGGAGGCAGAGGTGGCAGTGAGCTGAAATCACCACCACCCTCCAGCCTGGGCAACAGAATGAGAAGACTTGGTCTCAGGGGGAAAAATGTGACCTCTTGAAACCAGCCTGGGTTTAGGTCTCAGCTACATTTCAGAATTTAACAAAGGAAAAAGGATTTTCCCTCAAAAACATAAATGTTCAACAAACAAGCAAAATGCAAGACAGTATATACAGTAAGAGGTTATTCATACATCGTTGTTGGTTAGTTTTTGTTTTTGAGATAGAGTCTCGCTCTGTTGCCCAGGCTGGATTGCAGTGGCACAATCTCAGCTCACTGCAACCTCCACCTCCCAAGTTCAAACGATTCTCCTGCCTCAGCCCCCCGAATAGCTGGGACTACAGGCACGTGCCACCATGCCGGGCTAATTTTTGTATTTTTGGTAGAGATGGGATTTTGCCATGTTAGCCAGGCTAGTGGCAGACCTGCTTCGGTCTCCCAAAGCGCTGGAATTACCGTCGTGAGCCACCACACCTGGCCTCATATAAAGTTTTAAAACCTGTAAACTATGTATAGTATTTATAGATATAATAATAAGTGGTAAATGCATAAAATCTAAATGTGAATAAGAATGCCAAATTCAAACCATTTATCATCACAACAAAAGAGGGAAGGGCTGGCAGGTGGCTTCCCTGTGGTTTGGTTAGTTTTTCTGTTTGTTTCTATTTTTGTTTTTAAGTTTTGAAATAAACATAAAAAGACCTGAAACAGTTGTGGCAGAATGTTGACATTGGACTAAATGGTGATGGATGTATGGGTTTTCCAGTACTATTCTCCATTGTTTTCTATATGTTTAAAATTTGTCATTCTTTTTTTTTAAAAAAAATTGTTTTTGCTAAACATTGTTAATAAATCATAGAACAATTAAAGAAAACGTAATTAAACTGTAAATCCACAAAAAAATCTTTCTAACACCAATCTCCTAATAGTTTAGTTATTGAGTTAAATGTCTTAGAAGAATAAATAATATTAAGTAAAGATACATCATTTATGTACATTTAATCATACTATATGATCCTCTTGTACCAAAATGAATCTACTTCTTTGTCTCAATTCTGGAGTGAGTTTGAGAGAGCTGTTTAGTTTCCCTGATCTTTCCCATATGTCACTGACCAGAGACAGCATCAAGTAAATAAAATAATGTGCCATAATTATAAAATGAAAGTGCAAAGCTCATTTTCTCTTCTACTTCTTGGTCAGGAGAGTTTAGAAGTAAAAAGAGTCAATCTGCCCAAACTAGAGAAAGCAACTTGGATTCAGTCTATGGTTTCCCCATCTATGAATTTTAGATTCCTTAGGACGTAAAAGTATCATAAGAGGTATGAAAGGCCAGTGTTTGCTTTTCTGCAAATGCTTTGACATGAAAAGAATGTCTCTTTAGAGGGAATCTATCTCCTGTGGTTTATCACACATCTATACATCTTTATCTGAACTCAGTTAAAATCCCCAGTTTAAGTCAATTTATTTTTTATTGTGGCAAGAAATACAATAACATATATTTACTTTTCTAACAATTTTTAAGTGTACAACTTTATTAATTATAAGCACATTGTTGTGCAATAGAACCCTAGAACTTTTTATCTTGCATGACTAAAACCCTATACCCACTGAACAATAACACCGTATTTCCTCCTCCCTCCAGCTCTTGGCAACTGCAATTCTGTTTCTATGAATTGGATTACTTTAGATACCTCATATATGTAGAATCAGCCATGAAATATTTTTCTTTTTGTGACTGGCTTATTTAATCACTTAGCATAACGTCCCCAAGATTCACCCATGTCACAGCATGTGACAAGATTTTCTTCTTTTTTAAGTCTGAATAATATTCCTCTCCATGTATATACCACATTTTTAAAATCCATTCATTCGTCAATGGGTATTAGGTTGCTTTACCTCTTGTCTATTGTGAATAACGCTGTAATAACTATCAGTGTGCAAATATCTCTTTGAGATCCGGTTTTTAATTCTTTTTACTATATTGTATAACCAGAAGTGGAATTTCTGGATCATAAGGTATTTCTGGTTTTAATTTTTTGTGGAAGTGTCATACTGTTTTTTACAGTGTCTGCACCATTTTACATTCCCACTACTATGGTTTGAATGTGTGGAAGTTCACGTATTTGAAACTTAGTTGCCATCGTGACAGTATTAACAGGTAGAGCCTTTAAGAGGTGCTTAGGTAATGATAGCTCCAACCTCATGAATGGATTAATGCGATTATCATAGGAGTGGGTTAGTTATTGCAGGAGTGGGTTCCTGAGGAAAAGGATGAGTTGGGCCCTTCCCTGTCTTTCTCTCTGTCTCACATTGCACACTTACCCTTCCACCATGTCATGATGCAGCTTGAAGCACCTTGCAAGATGCCAGTGCCATGCTCTTCAACTTCCCAGCCTCCAGAACCACAAGCCAAATAATTCTTTTCCTTATAAATTACCCACTCTGGGCCAGACGCGGTGGCTCATGCCTGTAATCCTATCACTTTGGTAGGCCGAGGCAGGTGGATCACAAGGTCAGGAGTTCGAGACCAGCCTAGCCAGCTTGGTAAAACCCCATCTCTACTAAAAATACAAAATTAGCCAGGCATGGTGGAGTACATTTATAATCCTAGCTACTTGGGCGGCTGAAGTAGAAGAATCACTTGAACCCGGGAGGCAGAGGTTGCAGTGAGCCGAGATCGCACCACTGCACTCCAGCCTGGCTAGGCAACAGAATAAGACTCTGTCTCAAAAACAACAACAACAACAACAAAAAACCACACAAATTACCTACTCTGTTACATTCTAGGAAAGCAGCAGAAAACAGACTAATCCACCCACCAACAATGAGCAAGTGTTCTAATTTCTCCACATTGTCGCCAACACTTGCTATTTTCTGTTTTTTTGACAGAAGCTATCATAACAGGATAAGGTGATATCTCATTGTGGTTTTAATTTTCATTTCCCTGATGATTAGTGATGTTAAGCATATTTTCATATGCCTCTTGGCCATATATGTATCTTCTTTCGAGAAATCTCTACTCAAGTTTTTTGCCCATTGTATTAGTCAGCCCAGGCTGCCACAAGAAAATACCATACACTGGGTGGCTTAAACAACAGAAATTTCTTTTCTGACATTTCTGAAGCCTGGAAGTAAAAAATCAGAGTGCCAGCATGGTTGTGTTCCGGTGAGGGCTCTCTTCCTGACTTGTAGGCAGCCTCCAACTCACTGTGTATTTACATGAATTATTTGTGTGCCCACAGTAGGAAGGAGAAGGAGAAGGAATATCTTCCTCTTCTTATAAAAGCAATACTATCCACTAGAAGATTTTTTTTTAGACAGCCTCACTCTGTTGCCCCAGACTGGAGTTCAGTGGTGCGATCTCAGCTCACTGCAAACTCCACCTCCCGGGTTCAAGCAATTCTCCTGCTTCAGCCCCCTACATAGCTGGGACTACAGGGGCACACCAGCTAATTTTTGTATTTTCAGTAGAGATATGGTTTTACCATGTTAACCAGGCTGGTCTCAAACTCCTGTCTTCAAATGATCCGCCCATCTCCTTGGCCTCCCAAAGTGCTGGGATTATAGGAATGAGCTACTATGCCCAGCCAAAAGCACTAATGTCATCTTAAGGGTCTCACCCTCATGACGTCACCTAGCCCTAATTATCTACCAGTGGCTCCATCTTTAAATACCATCATATTGAAGTATTAAATATGCTTCAGCATATGAATTTTGGGGAAACAAAATTCAGTCCATAGAACTCATTATTTAATTATTTGTTTTGTTGTTGTTGTATTATAGGAGTTCTTCATATATTCTGGATCTTAACTCTTTTTTTTTTTTTTTTTGAGACAGAGTTTTGCTCTTGCCGCCCAGGCTGGAGTACAATGGTGCAATCTCAGCTCATTGCAACCTCCACCTCCCAGGTTCCAGTGATCATTCTGCCTCAGCCTCCTCAATAGCTGGGATTACAGGCACACACCACCATGCCCAGCTAATTTTTTGTATTTTTAGTAGAGATGGGGTTTCACCATGTTGGCCAGTCTGGTCATGAACTCCTAACCTCAAATGATCCATCTGCCTTGGCCTCCCAAAGTGCTGGGATTATAGGCATGAGCCACAGCGCCTGGCCTGGATATTAACTCTTTATCTTCTTTCTTTGAGACAGAGGCCTCACTATGTTGCCCTGGCTGGTCTCAAACTCCTGGGTTCAAGTGATCCTCCCACCTTAGCCTCTGAATAGCTGGACTATAGTTATGTGCCACTTCACTCAGCA
Organism: Piliocolobus tephrosceles; assembly: GCF_002776525.5. Classification (NCBI taxonomy): domain Eukaryota; kingdom Metazoa; phylum Chordata; class Mammalia; order Primates; family Cercopithecidae; genus Piliocolobus; species Piliocolobus tephrosceles. The sequence continues at coordinate 23,165,851 of NC_045437.1, forward strand.
ACATTAACCCTTTATCAGATATGTGGTTTGCATATATTTTCTTCCACTCTATGGGATGTCTTGCCACTCTGTTGAATGTTTTCTTTGTTACACAGAAGTTTTTAAGTTTGATGTAGTCCTACTTGTCTAATTTTGCTTTTGTTGCTTAGGCTTTTGGTGTCATATACAAGAAGTTATTGTTTATTTCAATGTCATGAAGATTTTCCTCTGTTTTCTTCTTGAAGTTCTGTACTTATAGGTCTTACATTTCAGTCTTTAGTCTATTTTGAGTTAATTTTTATATGAGATATGTGGTAAGAGTCTGTCTTCTCTTTTGCATATGTATATCCAATTTTCCCAACACCATTTCTTGTAGACTGTCCTTTCCTCCATTGTGTAGTCTTGGCATCCTTGCTGAAGATCATCTGACCATATACACAAGGGTTTATTTCTTGCCTCTCTATTCTGTTCCATTGGTCTATATGTCTGCCTTTATATCAGTACCATGCTTTTCTGATTACTGTAACTTTGTAATATGCTTTGAAATCAGGAAGTATGAGGTCTTCAACTTTATTCTTCTTTTTCAAGATTGTTTTGGCTCTTCTGCTTCTTTAGAGATTCTATATGAATTTTTGGATATTTTTCCATTTCTGAAAATAATGGCATTGGCATTTTGATAGAGATGACATTGAATCTATAGATCATGTTGACAGTATGAACATATTAACAATATTAAATCTTCAAATCCATGAACACAGGATGTCCTTCCATTTATTTGTGTCTCCTTAAATTTCTGTTGGCACCATTTTGTAGTTTTCAGTGTTCAAGTTTTTTGCCTCCTTGGTTAAGTTTGTTCGTAATTATTCTATTCTTTTTGATGCTATTGCTGTTGGGATTTTTTTCTTAATTTCCTTTGTGGATTGCTCATTGTTACTAAATAGAAACACAACTGTTTGGGGTGTGGATTTTGTATGCTGAATTCACGTATTATTTCTTCTTTTTTTTTTCTTTTTGAGACGGAGTCTAGCTCTGTCACCCAGGCTGGAGTGCAGCTGCATGATATTGGCTCACTGGAAGCTCCACTTTCCAGGTTCAGGCCATTCTCCTGCCTCGGCTTCCCGAGTAGCTGGGATTACAGGTGTCCACCACCATGCCCAGCTAATTGTTTATAATTTTAGTAGAGATGGAGTTTCACCGTGTTAGCCAGGATGGTCTCCATCTCCTGACCTGGTGATCTGCCCACCTCGGCCTCCCAAAGTGCTGGGATTATAGGAGTGAGCCACGGTGCCTGGCCCAAATTCATATATTACTTCTAACAATGTTTTGGTAAAAATCTTTATAGTTTCATTTCCTTTTTTTTTTTAAGATGGAGGCTCGCTCTGTCTCCTCCCAGATTCAAGTGATTCTCCTGCCTCAGCCTCCTGAGTAGCTGGGACTACAGGCGACCGCCACCATGCCTGTAATCCCAGCACTTTTGGAGGTCGAGGCGCGTGGATCATGATGTCAGGAGATCAAGATCATCCTGGCTGATAGGGTGAAACCCCGTCTCTACTAAAAATACAAAAAATTAGCCGGGCATGTGGTGGCAGGCGCCTGTAGTCCTAGCTACTCAGGAGGCTGAGGCAGTAGAATGGCATGAACTTGGGAGGCGGAGCTTACAGTGAGCCGAGATTGCGCCACTGCACTCCAGCTGGGCGACAAAGCGAGACTCCATCTCAAAAAAAAAGAGGACTTTTCTTATATGACCTTTATTTTATGTTGAGGTGATTTCTTTCTATTCCTAACTTGTTCAGTGTGTTTTTCATGAAAGGTCAGTCAATTTACATTTTAAAAATTAATGTAATAGATACCTTATTAGGTATACCTTAATAGATAGGGGGAAACAAATAGGAAGTTTTGTCTATTTTTTTAAATCTTAAGAAAATTAGCAATGCCTCTAATAGAAGCATAGGCCTTAATGATACTTCAGAAAACATTTCCAAATCGCCTTTGGATAATACTTGGAATCATCACTCTCTGACTCAGAACTCTCTGTCTCTACTGAGAAACTCCAGAGTTAGGCCAGGCATGGTGGCTCATGCCTGTAATCTGAGCACTTTGCGAGGATGAGGCAGGTGGATTACCTGAGGTCAGGAGATCAAGACCAGCATCTCCAACATGGAGAAATCCCGTCTCTACTAAAAATACAAAAATTAGCCGGGTGTGGTGGCGCACACCTGTAGTTCCCAACAACTCGCAAGGCTGAGGCGGGAGAATCGCTTGAATCTGGGAGATGGAGGTTGCAGTGAGTGGAGATTGTGCCACTGCACTCCAGCCTGGGCGACAGAGGGAGACTCTGTCTCAAAAAGAAAAAAAATGTAATAAAAGAGAGTATCTCTAGAGTTTGGAAACATTTACCAACCAAACCACTGATTTCTCATCACCTTTCAGTTAAACATCCTTGGATGGCCGTAAGAGTGGAACAGAGTAAACACCAGAAGGTAAGTATTTTCCAAATCCTCTTGACAAGAAACCTTCCTCATAGATCCAAGCATAGGTAAGAGAAGGAGAATGTACAGACTATCATAGGGAATACTGCCTTCCTTTCCTGATCTCTTTAGCACAGTGTCTGACATCATTATTTTAAGAGTTAATGAGAACAGCAACAACAATCGCTACCATGGTGTTATTTTCTCAGCATTTTCAGACTTTATTTTAAGCATTTTAAATGAATAAACTTTACATAAAGTTCCTATTCAACTTACATATAGTACCTATTAAGTAGATGCTATAACTATAGCCATTTTGCAGATGAGAAAACTGAGGTAAAAAATGTTCAGTTATATCCCTGGGATCACATTCAGTGTTGGTGCAGTCTAATCCAAAACTCCTTCTCTAAAGCACTTACAAGATCATTAAAAGTTTCATAGTTTTATAAAGTTTATGCTGTCTTACTCATATGTCTTACATAATTCATCGAAATGACTTTTGAACCTCAGTTTTCCTTATTATGGTAAAGTGAGATTTGCACTAAAACACTATGATTAAGGGAAGCTTCCAAGCAAATAGACCATTCATACTGTGGATGGTCCCAGAAGGAGATAGGGTCCCTACCCTCCTAAGGAACCCATTCTGATCAGAGGAAGGAGCTTCCAGCCCTGAGGAGTTTCAGGTTTGAAGACTGAGAAACAACAAATAAGAAAATGGTTTAGGACTTAAAAATATATTCTTCTGGAATTGATTTCAAATGCTCATTCCTATAGAAGGCAGTAACAGCTCCCTCCTCTGGGCTCCAATTAGGGAACTGTCAGGTTGTTTGGAATTATTCGTTTAGCCTGCCTGCTGCCTCTTCATTGTGAGCTCTTCAGGAGTCTGGTCCATGTCTGATTTTTCTCAGAACTCCCAAGCCCAGCTCAGGGCCTCTGAGAGCCTCCTTAGTGTTTTCTGAATGACTGATTCCAAGTTTATGAATTAAACTATAAGTAACAGGGTCAAAGAATGCTGAAAATATCTTAGAGTTAGATCAGGACTATGAGATAATTTTTGTTTGTTTGTTATTTTTCTGGGTTAGGGGAGTGATTTGAGATAGGGTCTGGCTCTTTCACCCAGGCTGGAGTGCAATGACTCAAGCTCGGCTTACTGCAGCCTCCATCTCCTAGGTTAGTGTGATCCTCCTGTCTCAGCCTCCCGAGTAGCTGGGACCACAGGCATGCACCACCATGTCTGGCTAATTTTTATGTTTTTTGTAGAGACAGGGTTTTGCCATGTAGCTCAGGCTGGTCTAGAACTACTGGGCTCAAGTCATCCTCCCACCTCGGCCTCCCAAAGTGCTGGGATTACAGATGTGAGCCACCATACCCCGTCTGTGAGAAAAAATTAGTCTCCTTTCCTTTCCTTTTTCCTTTCCTTTTTCCTTTCCTTTTTCCTTTCCTCTTTTTCCTTTCCTCTTTTTCCTTTCCTCTTTTTCCCTTCCTTTTTTCCCTTCCCTTCCCTTCCCTTCCCTTCCCTTCCCTTCCCTTCCTTTCCTTTCCTTTCCTTTCCTGACAGAGTTTCACTCTTGTCACCCAGGCTGGAGTGCAGTGGCACAATCTCAGCTCACTGCAACCTCCACCTCCTGGGTTCAAGTTGTTCTCCTGCCTCAGCCTCCCAAGTAGCTGGGATTACAGGCACCCACCACCACACCCGGCTAGTTTTTTATAGTTTTTGTAGAGACGGGGTTGACCAGACTGGTCTCAAACTCCTGACCTCAGGTGAACTGCCTGCCTTGGCTTCCCAAAGTGCTGGGATTACAGGTGTTAGCCACTGGGCCTGGTGAGAAAAATTATTAATCTCACATTCATACTGTATTAAGTAGCTCAAAAAACACTTTGGTGAACATTATTATCTTTCATGTTCACTACAATATTGAGAATTAGCGCCAGGGGCAGTGGCTAACACCTGTAATCCCAGCACTTTGAGAGGTGGAGGTGGGCAGATCACCTGCGGTCAGGAGTTTGAGAGCAGCCTGGTCAACATAGTGAAATCCCATCTCTACTAAAACTACAATAATCAGCTGTGCGTGGTAGTGGACACCTGTAATCCCAACTTCTCAGGAGGCTGAAGCAGGAAAATCGCTTGAACCTGGGAGGTGGAGGCTGCAGTGAGCTGAGATTGTGCCACTGCACTCTAGCTTAGGCAACAGAGTGAGACTCCCTCTCAAAAAAATAAAAATAAAATAAAGAATTAGCATGGGCTGGGTGCGGGCGCTCATGACTATAATCCCAGCACTTTGGGAGGCTGAGGTGGGTGGATTACTTGAGGTGAGGAGTTTGAGACCATCCTGGTCAATCTAGTGAAACCTCGTCTCTAATAAATTAGCTGGGTATGGTGGCACATGCCTGTAATCCTAGCTTCTCAAGAGACTGAGGTAGGAGAATCTCTTGAACCTTGGAGGTGGATGCTGCAGTGAGCTGATATAGTGCCACTGCACTCCAGCCTAGGCAACAGAGTGAGACTCCTTCTAAAGAAACCAAAAACAAACAAACAAACAAACAAACAAAAAACACATGTATGCCAATTTCTGGATCAGGAAACTGAAGAGAATTAGGTAACAATACACCCTTATTCAAGCAGACAAGCAGAATTAGCAGAATTGGTACAGGAACTAACTAATCTAATTCCAAAGCCAAATATTCTTTCCAGGATATGGCAACATGCAACTTTGACGTCACTTTCTTAGTTGTCTAGATATATTTTTGCCAATCATCTCTTTGTTCTGTTCCCAACCTTACTGCTTTATTACCTCATTTTCTGGATGTGCTTCGTCCCTCTGTGCTTTTCTACATTTCCCCTTCCATCAACAGCCTACTAGTTTATGGAAGATTCCCTCCTTCTCTCTGTAAGCTCTTACCCGCTTCTTTCACAGATCTTGTTGATTCTCCAGCTAGTCTTCCCAAGTATTCTTCCTTCCCTTTAACTTACATAGAACATTTTAAAGAAAGTTGAAGGAAAGAGCCTTAAGATATGGGTTAGAGTCCCAGATTCACTACTCACTTAGACCTTCTTTTTTCCCTCTAGTATTTAGACACTCTAGATATTTCCAAGGTTTGAACATTAACTAGAGTCATGCATATGAAAACATGTTGCAAGCTATAAAGAACTAAAGAAATGCAAGTTGTCTTTAATATGTGACTCTCACATTAAAGGGAATGCCCAAGGCATCATTCAATAATGAATCTAGTTTGAAAGAAGTGTCAGGAACAGCAAATGTACTGAATACAAGTGGCTCAGAGCAGGCTCAGAAACCAGCGTCCCCTCCTGGAGAAGCAAGGACCTCTGGACGGCACTCTAGACTAAAACTGGGTAAGAAAAAATATTTGGGGGGACTTTAGTCTCTCTATGTCCTCTAGAAAGGTTGATGAGTATGGTCTACCTATGTGGGTGGACTTTGCATAGGCCTGGCCTTAAGCTGGACTCAACTGTGAGACCAGAAGGTAGATGCGGAATTTTGTTAAAATTGTATATTTATTTGTTCACTGAGACAGAGTCTCACTCTGTCACCCAGGCTGCAGTGCAGTAGCACAGCCTTGGTTCACTGCAACTTCTGCCTCCATGAAAATAGCCATTTTCTTGCCTCAGTTACCTGAGTAGCTGGGATTATAGGCATGCGCCACTGTGCCCAGCTGATTTTTGTATTTTTAGTAGAGACAGGATTTCACCATGTCAACCAGGCTGGTCTTAAACTCCTGGCCTCAAGTGATCTGCTCACTTCAGCCTCCCAAAATGCTGGGATTACAGGCTTGAGTCGCCATGCCCAGCCTTGGATACAGTATTGAATAGCATGGAAAAACATCAACTTTGAAGTCACTCACTTGGGTTATAATCCACAGAGAAGTATTGGGGCTTTGGGCAAATCTTGTAAATTCTCTGAGCTCCTGAATGGTAATCTGTAAAATGAGACCAAGTATATATAGACCAAGAACATTGTTTGAAAGCATAATGAACTGATACATGCAAGGTGTCCAAAAAATACCTCTCTGATAATAGATATTCTTTTCTGCGTTTCTGCATTTCTTCTTCCATCACATGTCTACTAGTTCATAGAAGATCCCCTATAGAGACCATACTTTCTTAGTGTTGTATGTTCAGGCCTTTGTTCAATGCCTGAGATGTAATGTGCCCTCAAGAAATACTTTCTGAATGAATAAATGCATGAATAAACCATTTTGTAAGTAGAAAGGTTGGGAGGTTAATGGGATAATAAGAACAGCCAGAAACTAAAATTGAATAGGCATCTGCAGTCAGTGTGGGTGTGGGGTCTAAGTCTCTCTGAAGCAGTAAAGAGGGGGAGACTAGAGTATGTAGAAAGGTAGATGCTAATTTGATGGTAGGATATTTCACATTTTCTTATGAAACAAGGATAAACACCCCAGACTCCCAATTTTACCCATCTACTCTTCTCCAACCTAGAACTCAGGAGGAAGGAGACTGATGGAAAGATGTATAGCCTGCGAGAAAGGAAGGGTCATGCATACAAAGAGGTCAGCGAGCCGCAGGATGATGACTACCTCTGTAAGTGACCCTTTTGGCCACTCACACAGCTTGCTGTTACATCCTGGTACAGTAATTTCATCATTTGGCCCACAAATCATTCCCTTTCTCTAATGAATTAGAGTATAGGATTGGGGCTGCATGATGTGAGTGCCAAGCTCTTTCTGAAGCTCTCATATCAAGGAACATGCATTACAATTTTCCTAATCTCTGCTTCCCTCACTTCCAGATTGTGAGATGTGTCAGAACTTCTTCATTGACAGTTGTGCTGTCCATGGGCCCCCTACATTTGTAAAGGACAGTGCAGTGGACAAGGGGCATCCCAATCGTTCAGCCCTAAGTCTGCCCCCAGGGCTGAGAATTGGGCCATCAGGCATCCCTCAGGCTGGGCTTGGAGTATGGAATGAGGCATCTGATCTGCCACTGGGTCTGCACTTCGGCCCCTATGAAGGCCGAATTACAGAGGACGAAGAAGCAGCCAACAATGGATACTCCTGGCTGGTAAGAAGAGCCTGTCATTTCCCCTGTTCTGTCTTCCCACATCCCTTCTGTGCCTTTGGTGGGACATCACCTTCTACATGTTAGGATATAGGTAGGGAAAGCATGGTTAGCTCTGTGTACTCAAGGGTCTTTGCAGGAACATGGAATTCTTGTTTAGAGATCAGAGGGTACATGGGAGCAGAGTGGTACAAAGACAAAGAAATGCATTCTCCCTTGTGGAGCTTCTGCTCTTATTGGACAAACCAACTCAGATGTATAGATGATAACTAAGGTGCATACCATGTGGTCTCAATTGGCAGTTGAAGTTATGCATGCCCAAAGACCATTGATGACAGTGTAGTAAAATAATTCCTCTGATTTTTACCCTTTATAAAGCCTGTACCTTATTTTTCTGAAACTCAGATCACCAAGGGGAGAAACTGCTATGAGTATGTGGATGGAAAAGATAAATCTTGGGCCAATTGGATGAGGTAAGGCCAGTAGCTCTCTGAGTTTCAGAGAGAACTTCCATTTCTCACAAACCCGGATTTCCTTCCTTCTCATCATGCCTCCCTCAATGATTTTCACATCCCCTATTTCTATTTTTCTCCATACAATTCTATTTTATACCATCAACATTTACAAATAAAAAGTAAAAATATAGATATTATGATTTATTGGTATCAAAACATAAATATGTATGCCAGACAAAATTGAGGCACCAAGATAAACCTTGAGAAGCCTAGATTCATGGGGGACACTGAATTCATGCTTTAGTTTATGTAATCCACGTTTATTAAGCACTTAGTATGTTCCAGGTTAGGAAGCAAAGTTCACTACTTGAACAGAAGAGAGCTGCAGGATGACCCAGCCCCTTTCCAAAATGGGCTCTCATTCCATCAGAGAGTAGAAAAATGAATCAACTATTACCATTCTATGTTATTAGGCCAAGAGAAAGAGACTTCTAAGTTTCTCTGGGAATCTGGGGAAGTCAGATGAATGGCACCTGAGTGAACTGTAGGGTGATTAGAGGAAGGCCTATCAAAGAAAGATGGACTTGGGCTGAGTGTAGAATGATATGCGCTAATCTAGAAGCAGAGTACACGATAAATATACCAAGCACCAAGTTCTGTGGTATAAAAGAATTAATTTAGAGTTTAGAGAGGCTAGAGGTCAATGTGTTTTATGGCCAATCAAGGTGGAGTTAAGTCTGGAGTTGGGCTTTGAAAAAATGGTTGATTAAGCATGGCAGGGAAGCATTCTAGGCAGGATGAGCACTGCAGTCAGAAGTGCAAGTTCATATGACATTGTGAAAGAGATTTAGGAATGAGCAGAAGGTTACCGGAGGAGTGGTGGAGGAGTGGTCAGCACAGACCATGGAGGCCTTCACCAGCAGGTGATGGGCCAGACCTGGATCTGTCAGATACTGGGAACTCACTGCCTCTTTTCTTTCCCTTTGCCTGCCTTGACCCCAGGTATGTGAACTGTGCCCGGGATGATGAAGAGCAGAACCTGGTGGCCTTCCAGTACCACAGGCAGATCTTCTATAGAACCTGCCGAGTCATTAGGCCAGGCTGTGAACTGCTGGTCTGGTATGGGGATGAGTACGGCCAGGAACTGGGCATCAAATGGGGCAGCAAGTGGAAGAAAGAGCTCATGGCAGGGAGAGGTAGGCATCACTGTTACTCTTTTTAAAGGACAGGAAAGAAATAATTAACCTAGAGAATTTTCATGGTTTAACTCTTAAGTAGAGCAAAATGCCATCTACAGTCAGTAAAATTTCAAATCAGTGGCTTCCAAAATTAAAGATTCGTGTTATATGCCTTTGCCTCTTTGGAACAATTTTTATATTTTTAAATCTTTGTTCTGATTTTATATTCTAAGTACTTCATGCACAAAGTATATAACAGCATATAGTGCTGAAAGACTTAAAGACAAAAATCAAGTTCTCAAACACCTACCAGCTCTCCCAATGAGGTATTTTCTTTTGGCATTTCCTTGATATTTCTTAATGATATGCATGTGTTGCTATTCATTCATTCATTATCTCAATTAGCTGTTATGAGATGTATAGATGATGACTCCATGTGAACTCCTACTCAGTGCCAGACGATGTTGCAGGAAGTATAAATACAGATTGATCAAGACAATCAGAAAAACTGCTCGTGAACAGATGATATGTGAATTAGGGAACCATATGATTACCTACAGACATATGTGTAATATCAGACGGTGATTAGTGCTTTGAAGAAAATGAATCCAGAAAGAATATCTGGGGATCAGTGTGAGGTGAGAGTAGAGTGTTGCAGGGAATTGTCAGGGAAAGTTTTTCTTAGGAGACAGCATTTGAGAAGTACGAGTGCCTGTGGGCCAAGGGTTCCAGGCACAGGGCAAAGCTAGTGCAATGGTCCTAAGGCCAGAAAGAGTTCAGCTTTGGTTCATTTTTGGAAAATAGGCTCCAGTGGGTCATCTGCTCAGAGCTGCTTCAGTTTCCAGGTGAGAGAGAATGGTGGGCAGGATGAAGGTGGGGAGCATGGAGGTAAGCCTGAGTAGGGATATATTTTGAAAAAAGACTTCCTATTGTATTTGAAATGTGCTCAGACTGAATGAAATATCTCAAACTTGAATACTTGATGTGCAGCCTGAGAAAGCGCATATCCTCATTTTATGATTTGTGGAATCTGAAATAGAAGCAATCCATGCACCTAGTTGGGGCAGCAGGACCCAGAGTCCTTTAGTCAGTGGGACCTGGACAACTCTGTGTTGGCCAACCTGAACCCCACTTCTTGATGGAGAACCAGGCACATAACAGTCCTCAATTAAATATGTCCTTTTGAATGAGGAGACGCAAATTCAGATTTGCTCACACATCTTCTCTTTAACCACATTTGTGGATCTCCAGGCTGAGTGCTCCTAATAGATCCTTTTCCCCTCTTAGGAAGTCACTAAGGACAATCTCACCTAAGTCACCAAGAGTGTTATTTCTCAATAGAATAAAATAGCTGAAGACCTCGTGTTAGCAAAAGTGCCCAGGGACCAAGGAGGGAGGATGTGGCAGAGGGTGATCAGGGAAGGCTTTATAGGACTTGGAAGATACCTGCAATGTGGGGGAAAGGTCGCTGCAGTTCCATCTATGTAAGGAATGACACTGCCCCTGATGCTGTTTGAGGTTACCTAGTCTGGCTGATACATAGAAAAGGCTCTGGATTTTTTTTTTTTTTTTTTAAGATGTAGTGAATAAAAGTGGAATGGAAAAATGGACTGTAAAGGACCATCCAGCACTTGCTGGGAGAGAGCTTGCATTGTTAACATATGAAGAATGCTTGATTCTTCATTTGATCTTCATACCTTCATATGTGGTAAGGCCTGAACAAAACATCTACCCTGACCAAAAACTTCCTCTTTCAGAACCAAAGCCAGAGATCCATCCATGTCCCTCATGCTGTCTGGCCTTTTCAAGTCAGAAATTTCTCAGTCAACATGTGGAACGCAATCACTCCACTCAGAACTTCCCAGGACCATCTGCAAGAAAACTCCTCCAACCAGAGAATCTCTGCTCAGGGGATCAGAATCAGGAGCAGCAATATTCTGATCCACCCAGCTGTAATGACAAAACGAAAGGTCAAGAGATCAAAGAAAGGTCCAAACTCTTGAATAAAAGTACATGGCAGAAGGAGATTTCAAGGGCCTTTTCTGGCCCACCCAAAGGACAAATGGGGAGCTCTAGAGTGGGAGAAAGAATGATGGAAGAAGAGTCCAGAACAGGCCAGAAAGTGAATCCAGGGAACACAGGCAAATTATTTGTGGGGGTAGGAATCTCAAGAATTGCAAAAGTCAAGTATGGAGAGTGTGGGCAAGGTTTCAGTGATAAATCAGATGTTATTATACACCAAAGGACACACACAGGGGAGAAGCCCTACCTCTGCAGGGAGTGTGGGCG
>NC_045437.1:23177267-23203805 GCF_002776525.5 Piliocolobus tephrosceles
CAGGGGAGAAGCCCTACCTCTGCAGGGAGTGTGGGCGGGGCTTTAGCCAGAAGTCAAGCCTCCGCTGTCACCAGAGGACACACACAGGGGAGAAGCCCTACCTCTGCAGGGAGTGTGGGCGGGGCTTTAGCAAAAATTCAAGCCTCCGCTGTCACCAGAGGACACACACAGGGGAGAAGCCCTACCTCTGCAGGGAGTGTGGGCGGAGCTTTAGCCACAAGTCAAGCCTCCACTATCACCAGAGGACACACACAGGGGAGAAGCCCTACCTCTGCAGGGAGTGTGGGCGGGGCTTTAGCAAAAATTCAAGCCTCCGCTGTCACCAGAGGACACACACAGGGGAGAAGCCCTACCTCTGCAGGGAGTGTGGGCGGGGCTTTAGCGTTAAATCAAACCTCCTCAGTCACCAGAGAACACACACAGGGGAGAAGCCCTACCTCTGCAGGGAGTGTGGGCGGGGCTTTAGCAAAAATTCAAGCCTCCGCTGTCACCAGAGGACACACACAGGGGAGAAGCCCTACCTCTGCAGGGAGTGTGGGCGGGGCTTTAGCTGGAAGTCACGCCTCCTCAGACACGAAAGGATACACACAGGCGAGAAGCCCTAGTCTGCAGGAAGGATGAGTGAGCCATTAGTAATAAAACCTCATCTCCATAGCCACAAGAAGACAAATGTAGTCACCACACACTTGCACACCCTAGCTCTGAGGTGGCTTCAGCGGAAGTCGGCTGCCCCTTACATTGCCCGAGAGTGTAAAGAGAGCGGAAATAACTAATTAAACAAATCCGCCACTTTCATGACTAGAGATGAGGAAGAACGGGGGATAGTTATGTAAGTGTTCAGGGGACGTCAACATGTGTGGTTCTTTCCCGAACCGATCCCCTCCATTTTTTGTTTGTCTGTTTTTTGCCTCTTGTTCTAATAAATTTTGTCTCCATATAAATCTGAACCCCAAGTGTGTACTTCATTATTCCCTTATCACTGAAGGCAAGAAGAGTCCAGAAGGTCCACAGAGAACTCATATGTTCAGCTCAAGTCTCCACAGGAATTCAACCCCCAGAAAGACATAAACTTGGAGTCCACTTGTTTAATTATTGGAGAATCGATTCCCAAGTCCAGGAAGAGAAATGTAAGATTTTAGAGAGTCGCAGCAGGAAAGGAAATTCCTTAGTCTCCTGAGAAGTGTGGCCTCTTCTCTTAATGCACCCCTCTACTCTGCTGCCACATTCCCCCTTGGTTCCTCCTGTCTCCTCTCCTGATTTCCTCCAATCTCTGTAGCCCCAGAGGTGAAAGTCAGACAAGAACACGCGTGTGTGTATGTGTTCACGTGTGTGCTATGTGTGTTAAGCCTGCATGCATGGGCGTGGGGGTGTGTGCCCTCTGTGTATGTATCTGTGAGAGTGTGGGTGATTTCAAGGGTGTGTTAGGAATAACGCTCAAATTCCTAAGGAAATTGAAGATTCGAAAAAAAGATTCTTAGCAAAGCAATTTTACTTCTGTGAAGAGGGGTGCCTCCTTGGCCAGTCGCCATGAGAGCACACCTGAACAAAGGGACACGAAAACCTTTATTTCTGACACAAGTCTTACCCCTGTACGGTTTTCCATTGGCTGGGGTTGGGTCGTACAATCTAAACTAACCCCCGTTGGCTAAACATTTGATTTTTTTAGATAAGGTGGGAAAGTTAAAAAAAAAGGAGAGTAAGGGTAAGGGGTGTCTGTAATGATCTAGGAAGTTAGTCCTCTTTCCAAATAAGGAAAGGAATGTGAGTTGATACTGATAACGCCTAGTACTGTGGTGTGCCTGGGCATCTAACAAAGGCAAAAAGGAAAGGAGAAAAGGTGAAAGGTGGGATACTATGAATTAAAGGATAAAAGATTAATAAGGTTATTTGAAGCGAAACCTCATCATATCCCACAGGTGTGTGTGCATGTGTGTGTATCTGTACACATATGTGCGTGTACTTGTATGTGCCTGTGTGTGTCCACTTGAGGTCACCAATCAGAGAAGGATTGCCCTGTTTCCTCCAGGGGAATCCTAGATCCTCATTCTCCTTCTACAGAGAAACAAAAATGAAAACAAACACCTTATTCTTTTGTAAAAAGAGATTATGAAAATAAATAAAGGGATAGATTTTTTTTTTAAATTAAGATCCACACTCTCTGACAAGACCCAGCCAAGCTTGCGGAGGGCAGACAGACCATCCCTGCAGGCCTAGGAAGAAGAATTCCTGTCCTCCTGGAAGGGCTTAGGTATCAAGCCTCCCTGTACCTCCCAGCAGACACATGACTGAAATGTGCTGAAGTTTCCCTCAGAAGAAAGTTGAACAGGGGTGGTGCGGAGAAGGAAGTGTCCCAGCTGCATGGGCCATCAGCTTTGCTGCTGAGAACAAGCTCAGCCTTTGATTCTGAATCTGATTCTTGAAGTGAGAGAAGGGCTCTCAGACCAAGATGTACCCAGGGCACGTAGAGTCTAGAGGAGAAATGGAGTGCTCAAGATCGAGTCAGTTCCCCGCTTTGAACAGCCGAAGTCCCTTTTCTCATTCAGTTAAAGCCAGCAGAATCTCAGTTGGGACTTGGCAGTAGAAGGTATCTGCTAGATGGTACTAGTCATCAGGCATTTAATGAGGGGAAATTTCTAAGAAAATAAACAAAAACAAAGGCTAATAGTTGGAAATCCAATTTCTGAGTCCACAGGGCAGTCAGTGGAGAGGATTTCTAGATGCCTTTAAACAATTGCCCCCAGGCATAGGTGTGGAGAGCATGATCGAAGCCCCACACTTATGTCGCTCTGGGTCTGATAAAATTTGCACAACTCACATAGCTCAGACTGCTCTGAGCTATTTTTCTTTTCTTATCTTCTTTTACAATCTAGAACATGTAAAGGTAAAACCTACATATCAACCAGTTCAGAGACATTTCAAGTAAAGCAGCTTCAGATCTATATATAACTGTCATTATAGTTAGTCTTTTCTATTCCACTGCAGTGATCTAAGTCATGACTATGTTCCCGGACCAAACCGAGGGTTGGGCTGCTTGTTCTCATGGCCCAATAATGAGATACAGATGAACTGGGACAGAAGAGAATCTTTATTTTTGTAACCGATTACAGGGAGAAGACACACAGCTAACATTCTGAATGGGGAAAAGCTTAAAAGCCTTTCCTTTGAGAAAAGAAGTAAGATTAGGATGTCTAATATCACAACTGTTATTCAGTGCATTACTGAAAGTTTTAGACAAAGCAATTAGGCAATATAAATAAATAAATGGCATACATATTGAAAAATAAGTAGTTAAATTATTTCTATTTGCAGATGATATAATCTTATATGCATAGAAAAGTCTAAGACTCTACCAAAAAACAAAACAAAAAAAAACCTCTTAAAACTGAGAAATAAATTCAGTAAAATTGCAGGATACAATGTCAGTATATACAAATCATCAGTACTCCTACATTCCAAAAACTAACTACCTGAAAAATAAATCAAAAAAGTGATCTCATTTATAGTAGTTATGAAAAAAATATTTAGTAGTAAACTGAACTGAGGAGGCGAATGAAAATCTGTACAATAAAACTCAAAACCACCAATGAAAAAAACTGAAGAGAACCCCTAAAATAAAAAGGCATATTATGCTTATGAATTAGAAGAGTTACATTGTTAAGATAATCATGCTACACAAAGCAATCTACAAGGTCAGCACAATCTGTCTTAAAATACCAATGACATTCCTCACCTCAGAGGTAGAGAAAAACAGCCCTAAAATTTATATGGAATCAAAAAAGACTCAGAATAGACAAAGCAATCCTGAGCAAAAAAGCAAACACTACCTCACTTCAAAATATATACAAAGCTATCTTAACCAAAACAGCATGGTATTGGTATACAAACAGATGCACAGACCAATGAAACAGAGCAGAGTACCCAGAAATAAACTCAGGTATTTAGAGGCAATTGATTTTTGACAAATTTGCCAAAAGTATGCACTGGGTAAAAGACATTCTTCGATAAATTATGCAGGCAAAACTAAATATCAATATGCAGAATAATAAACTAACTTCTTACCTCTCAGTGTATACATAAATCAACTCAAAATGAATTAAATACTTAAATTTATGACCTGAAACTATAAAAATACTTCTATAGGGGAAATGCTTCAGGGCATCAGTCTAGGCAAATATTTTATGCATAAGACTTTGAAAGTACAAACAACAAAAACACAAATAGACAAATGTGATTATATAAGACTAAAAGCATTCTGCACAACAAAGAAAACTGCCAACAGAATGAAGACACAATCTGCAGAATAGGAGAAGATATATGTAGATTAGTCCTCTGACAAGGGATTTCTGTTCAGAATATACAAGGAACTCAAACAACTCAGCATAAAAAAATTTGATTACAAAATGAGCAAAGAATATAAACAGACATTTCTCACAGAAAGACATGCAAATGGCCAATAAACAGATGAAGAAAAAATTCAACATCACTAATCATCAGGGAAATGCAAATCAAAATCAAAATGAGATTCTGTGTCCCATCCCTGTTAGAGTGACTATTAAGAACATGAAAACTAGCAAATGCTGGAAAGGAAATGGAGTAAAGGGGGTTGTTATACATTGTTAGTGGACATAGAAATTAATACATTCATTGTAGAAACAATATAGAGGTTTCTCAAAAAAAACTAAAAATTGAACTGCCGAAAGACTCAGGTTCCCACTATTTTGTATTTATTCAAAAGAAAAGAAATCAGCATATCAAAGATATGCATGCACCCTCCATATTTATTGCAGCACTACTCACAATAGCCAAGATATAAAATAAACCTAAATGCCCATCAACAGATAAATGGATAAAGAAAATGTGATCATATATAATGAAATAGTATTCAGCTATAAAAAATGAAATCTTGTCATTCCCAGCAACATGGATAAGTATGGAGGACACTATGTTAAGTGAAATAAGTCAAAGTACAGCAAGATAAATGCCACATATTTTAACTTATATGTTGGAGCTAAAAAAATAACTGAACAAAAAAGTAGAGAGCAGAAAAAATATTACTAGAAGCTAAGAAGATCTCAGGGAGAAGAAGATAGAGAGAGGTTAGTTAATGGATACAACATTATAGCTAGGTAAGAATACTCTCTAGTGCACTATAGCGCTGTAGGGTATATATAGTTAGCAATAATTTTCAAAAAGCTGGAAAAAAGGATTTTGAAAGTTCCCAACACAAAGAAATAATAAACATTTGGTATGTATACATTGCATGCATGTATTGAATTATTGAATTATCCTTTTGTATTCCATAAATATGTACAATTATTAAAGGTTAACTATAAAAGGAAGAAGGAAAAGAAATCTATAGACTTGGGACATCCATAGGGTAGATCTCATCTATATCCTTCATCCATAATCAAGTTTTTTATAGAGGAGAACTCCAGAAAACTTCCTTCATTTCTCTCTATATTTTCGGATTACGCTTTTCTCCTTTTGTAAAAAATCATATCTATGATACTTTAAAAGGTGTCCTAAAATAAATTCTTTCTCTATGTTCAATCAAAAAACAAAAGATATGACTTAATAATAGGTATAAGAGGTAGAGACAGTTAATAGAAAACAAAGGAAGATTTTTATTAACCTATTCAACAAATCCATATATTTAAATTAAACATTCTGTCTGTAAAGGGGCAGAATATTTAATGACCATCACTTAAATTCATTGTCTGTGAAATATTACTTAAGGAACACATTTTCATCAAAAAATTCTGAGTGAGAATTGTGCTTCTGCCTTAGATATACAACATGATAATTTCCCTTTTGTTGTAAGAAATTTTATACTACTTTTGTATTATCCAACCACCTTCTACAGAAAAAAAGATAAGTGACTAAAATCTATACTTTGTCTGACAGCATTATTAACAACTTAAAATAGTCTATCTAGTATTAAAATTTTAGAGAGATAAGCTCATTCCTGCAAGAATGGCTGTAATGAAAAAAAAAATAGATGTTGGCATGGATGCAGTGAAAAGGGAACACTTCTAGTCTGCTGGTGGGAATATAAACTAGTACAATCACTATGGAAAAGAGTGTGGAGACTCCTTAAGGAAGAGACTTTCAAATTTGCTTAATTAAAACCCCTCATTTTAATAGTGAGCAAAAAGAAGTCAAGCAAGACTAAATTATTTTCCTTAGCTTCTCATTCACAGAGTTGATATGTACACAGATCTAATTCCCACTCCAATTTATCCTTTCCTTGTTCACTGTCATTAATTTGTCCTAAATTTTGTAGTGGTTTACAGATGTCAAAGACTGTCTCTGATGTGGGTCCAAAGAGCAAACTAATCACTGTCTTACGGTGCTTTTATTCTGGTGGAGACAGAGAACTAATATATAAATTCATAACTTCTTACAGTGATAATTTCTATGAGAAAAAATTTAATATACTAATGTGAAAAAGCTGAATGAGACACCTAAGCTGAGGGATGTACTTTATAATGGGAGTCAGGAGTTGAGGCCAAGCGACAAGAAACAGCCACCATTGTGAAGATCTGGGAAAACAATGTTCGATGGAGATATAAGATATAAGAGGTTAAGAGTTAGAATGTGAATGTAAGCAGAGTACATCTAACAAACGTGTGGTCTAGGCCCAGAGACCCCTGTACACTTCAATACAGAGACTCGACTTTATTGAAAGAATCCCTTTGGATCTTGTCTGGAGAATGGACTGATGGGTAGCAAAAATGAAAACAAGAAGAGCAATTAAAAGGCTATTATTCCTTCCTCAATCAGACAATAAGTTACTTTTTTAGAAATGTAAACTCTTGTAAAAATTAAGGAACAAAGAATAAACAAACAAGCATATTCTGTCAAAAATTATTGATTTTCTTCTTAAATCATGTATTTACTAAGTGCTATATTTTGAATATCTCTGAACAAGTTTTGACAAGTAAACAAAATGAAGGACTTATAGTTTACAAATCTGGGGAAAAGCAATATTGCTTAGTGAAGAGGACATGTATCTTAGAACATATTTAAATCTATTTACAAGAAAGTATAATGACTTTAAATATTATGTCAGAATTCATTTTTAAATTTTAAGCTGTATTTCAAGTATCATACATATAATGATAATTTGTGGCTATTGTTTTGTAAGCTTACCATTTGTTTTTAGAATACTAAACATGTAGTGTTGTGTTACATACAAAAGAATGTTATTCAATAGGACTTTGTGAAATTCAATGTGAGTTTCTATGCTAGCTAAACTCTATATATTATTTGTTTCTATCATAGATTACTGTCCTTAAAAGTTGTACCATCTTGGCTAACACGGTGAAACCCCGTCTCTACTAAAAAAATACAAAAAAAAAAACAAAAAACAAAAACACTAGCTGGGCGAGGTGGCGGGCGCCTGTAGTCCCAGCTACACGGGAGGCTGAGGCAGGAGAATGGGGTAAACCTGGGAGGCGGAGCTTGCAGTGAGCTGAGATCCGGCCACTGCACTCCAGCCCAGGCGACAGAGCAAGACTCCGTCTCAAAAAAAAAAAAAAAGAACAAAAAAGTTGTGTAATTTTTTTTTTAAATCATGACTACTATGCCCTGCCTTAATGTAATGAGTAATATTGATCTTAGTTTTAAATTTGGCAAGTTAGAGGGTACATAATATAAATTATAAAATTTCAAAACTTCAAATAATGACCAAAGCAGAGAAAGCTTTTATTTCAAAAAATGATGCTATTCTAGAACACTTGCTACTCAGGTATAATTTTGAATTACTGTTTAATTCTATTACAATAATAAATACAATTTATCTATGATAATTGATGAATGGAACTAGTTAAGCTTGCATTCCTTATTTCTACTAATAATACTTGATATACAAAAAATTTTTGGGTACTCTAAAATTGCTCATCATTTGTAGGAGTAGAAACCCAGAGTTCAAAATTTTAGATATTTCGTCTATTTGAAAGTTCAAAACGATGTCCAAGTAATAGCCTCTTAAATTTTCCCAAGGCACATCAGAAGATTAGCCCTTAATTATTTTCTATTCAGCTACTTTACAAAAAGCTGTTTCAAAATGAAAGTTGTTAATTTATTCTAACACAGCTCCAACCAAATTATTATGTGCTGTATAAGAGAAATATCACAAAATACCTAGCTTAATGAAAACACATTTCTAAAAGTAGTCAATTTAATCAATTTTATCTTGTTTAAATCATATGAATGTTTATGCAGGAGAGAGAGAGATAACTACAGTTTCTAACTCTGGTTAGATAATAATCATGTAATCAAATAGTCAAGAATTCTAAATATATTAATTTTATCATTATGTAAATACATTATCTAGTTGTCACAGTCACATTAAAAGATTAAATTTTTATTCTTTGAATGCAAGATAAAGACTATAATGTGTTGCATTTTTTTTTTCTGTCCCTCTTCTATTTGTGATGTTTTATTTATATAAATGGAGTTTTGGGTAAATATTGTCAATGTCAAATTATTGCTTTCTAATATTTGTTAGAGAGATTTTCAAAGTTTAACTGAAATTTTCATTCAGTTCTCTAATCATGAATAAATATTTGGACTTAATTTTTAATATAACTTGCTTGAATAATTGCATCATTTTAAACAAAATTTGTTTTTTTCCACTTATTTGTTTGGACTTGAAATTTATATCATCTGATGTCTATACTTGGAGTGACACAAATTAGCTGCAATTACTAAATGCTTATTATATGCCAAGGATTATACTAAATATCTCATATGCATGATCTCATTTGTTTCATGGGACAACTCTATGGAATAAATGTTATTAACACCATGTTCCAGAAAAGAAAACTGTTGTGTACTTAGATTAAATATATGAATTATTAAATCTGAATTGAAATCTGGAATTACCTGGCATTGGAGTCCAGGCTCTGGGTTCTGCAATGTATGCCATGCTCTAGGTCGTGCTCTGTTTCTCCTGCTGTGTATTTGCTTTTTAATTTCTTTTTGTTCTTGCTCTGTTTCATCCCACCCTCCCACAAACCCATGATATAAACATCTTTGAAAAGGTGTGAAATTGCAGATGAAAGGGAAGCAGATATTAGTGAACTCCTACTAGCAGAAAGAATGAGTTGTCCAACAATTTTGTTGGTATGGATTTTTTATGAGCCAGGTTGTAGAAGGAATGAAGCCCAGCTTTCAATTACAGAGAATAGATCTTTAGTTTAATGAGATCAAGCATTTTTAGTAGCATTGCTCTTGCTTTTCTTTTCTGAAGATTCAGCCTAATAGGAATTTATAATTTGTAGCAATATCTATCAATCTCTGGAAACCTTTAGTGTTTCATGACTTAGCATTTCATATTTTTGTTAAGTTGAATAATTCTTTGTGTCTCCAGAAATATTTTAATACATTGTGATGGAATGTGGTCTGATATGCAGATATCAGTATAAATCAAAAGTTTTCATTTTTTTTTTTGCAAATATCTCTACAAGTGAAAGGCAGACATTTGCCTTAAAATACACATACTATCTAAGTTTTATTTTCATATATTTTATACATTTGCTTTCTTTTTCTTGTGACAAGAATGAATTCAATTAATTATGAGATTTTAAAAATTTTCAGCCTCATCACTCATAGCCTCTTAGTTTTGAAAGATAGTAACCATAAAACAGTGTGCTAGAAATAATTTACTCTTTTCATTTTATTATTTTTAAATTGAAAATAACATTACTAACATATTTAGTAACTTATTTAATCTGCACCTAGGATTTCTTTCTCTGTCTTCTGCTCCATGGACAAATTCTAAAACATTAATATATTTCAGTCAATTAAGAAATTTTTCATTCATCCCCTTCCAAATATAGAATATTACTGCATTGGATTCCTCATTATTAGTTGTTATGGGTTGAATTTTGTACCCCAAGAAAGATATACTGAAGTTCTAACCCACAGTACCTCAGCATGTAATCTTACTTGGAAACAGGGTCTCTACAGAAGAAAAGTGGCTTCAATTTCTAGTTATCCATCTGTTTCATATTTTATTTCTATTATACAATGTGTTATAGAGACAAGATGATAACTGCTATGAATCCAATCTCTTCAGACTGTAGTAGCCCACAGCTCATTCTCTTTGTACATCTTTCTGTCTTACTAAATTTTATGAAAACATATTACCTGTTCTTAATGTACCTAAAGAAAAAATTCAGTTCTTTTGTGGAGATTGGAGTTTAAAACATATTGTGATAATTGCCTTATATATATAGGTCATCCCTAACCTCTGCAAACAACGAATCACCACCATATATTCAGCACTGTCCAGCATCAACCATTACACTCTGAAAAATCTCTTTTAAGACAATTGTGCATATAACCATTAAAATCAGTGTTCTGATTATCTGCTCAAAATCACAATAAAAGTCAAACACAAAAGTTCCCGTTCTTTCATTAAAAACTTCTAAAACAGAAAACTGAATTTTTAGAAAAAGTATATTTATGGAAAATAAAACATGGCACATATAATTACACAGGGGACAAATGCTCTGTTTTTGTGATGAGCTGAGAGGAATGAAACTGCAAACTCAAAATTCTTTCTTCATTTTCACTTAGCATATAGACTCCAAAATAATAGTAAAATGCATGCCTTTACATTTACTGTGATTTTAAAGACATAGGAATCTATTTGTTAGATGTGTTTTGTGAATTCTGGCTCTCCAAATAAAAACAAATGTTACATTAAAAACAATTGTTCCTTCAAAACTTTGGAGTGAAGACTGACTACAATTCCAGTAAGCTGTTTTGTTTATCCGTGAAAGAAATAATTTGAAATTAAATATTCATGTTTAGTAGTGATGAAAATAAATTTTACAAACTACCTAGTCAAATACTAATAAAGGATATTTGAATTTCTGCATTCTGTTTTACTTGAATATTTATTTGCGTATGACTATTTTACTATCTCAATGAAAAGCTGTTTAATATTAATTGTATGTCATTCTTATTCATGTATCATTTAAATAGCAGCAATGTTGGAATTTAAATATTTTCCAATGTGAGATATTTGTTGAGGCTTTAGCCAAAGTTAGAGATTAATATAATTGTTTTGCGTAATACTATAGATTTATATACAATTAATAGATTGAATAGAGATAACCTCAGTGGTTACTATTTTATATTTATGTTGATATTTTTCAATTAAATTTTCTTCTAATATACATTGTTTTATATTAGTGTAGCAATTTCTCATTTAGTCTACATTGTTTAAAAATATACATATATTTAAAATACCTATAGATAATCACAGCAGAAAACAGTACTCATTTAAACTTTTATTTTAAGTTCAAGGATATATGTGCTTTTTGTTATAAAGGTAAACTCGTGTTGTGGGGGTTTGTTGTACAAATGATTCCGTCACCCAGATATTAAGCCCAGTACCTAATAATTATCATTTCTGCTCCTCTCCTTCCTCCCACTCTTCCCCATTCAAGTAGACCCGAGTGTCTCTAATTTCCTTCTTCGTGTTTGTAAGTTCTCATCATTTAGCTCCCATTTAAAAGTGAGGACACGTGGTATTTGGTTTTCTGTTCCTGTGTTAGTTTGCTAAGGATAATGACCTCCAGCATCATTTATGTCCCTGAAGATTTTAATGAAAGTTCAGATTTACAAAAATAAAAAAGAACATACAGAATTACTAAATCTTAGGTTCTTGAATGAGTATCTAAAACACAGATTAGATAAAAATAAAGTCAACAGAAAATTTTTCCCCACTTCACCATGAAAAAATTATCTTATACTTGCCACCACTCCCCACAACATCTTCCTGTCTCTTTTGTTTGTGCCAATAAGATGACCCCAGAAAATCATGATATGTTACACCATCTTGTCCCCAGGAGGACACCTAGAATCTTGAAGCCAGAAGTCCTTCCACAACAGGGCTTAACATTCTATTGTTGTTTATCTAATTTACAATAGCAAACCTATGTGGTATAGTTGCTGCAAGTAAGAAAAAATATTGAAATGTATGTTACTGAATATTAATATTTTTAAAAATAGTTTAACATATTCATTTTGTTAGATGGATTTGTGTTTGTCTCTTGTGATTTTGGATTTTCCCTCCAAAAAGCTTTGTTCTTCTGCATGTAGTTGTTTATGAATTTGACAAGGCTACTGGGAGTAAGAGTGTAAATTTCAGGGTTATCTGTAAGTTACTTAAGAAAGCAGAGAACCCCACCACATGTATATCCTGAGGAAGTGTGAAATATTCAGGAATTTGCAGATACATTAAGCATGCAATCACAAAATAAAGTCAATAATTTTGAAGTCTGATTAGTTTATAATGGTTCTTCAGCAAAGAAACTGTTTCATTCGTTATTTCACATTTAAGATCAATATGGAACAACTATTAAGTGAACCAAATTAAATATGTCAAAAGTGTACTAGAAAATGTTGAAACACTTAATTAAGATAATATCCCTAAAAAGCATGCATGTGTCATGACACACTTGGCTTATAACTCCAAGGATGACTCCCAATGAAGAATGCATAAAGTTGAATGAGAAACTACACTAGAAAGCACAAAAATCATGAAAGAAAAAATTTCATCTCAAGCCCTATTCACACCACAGAACAAAAACCTTCAGTTAAAGGAAGAATAACTATGGAAAAGAAGGGAATAAAGAATATTACAAAGGTGAAGAAAACAGAAAAAGCTGTAGACTAAAAGTGTTAAATATCTTCATGCCATTTTCTTTTTTCAGGAGCAATTTGAGTAAATTGGCTAGAAATGCTAATGTATTATTAAGAAAAGGAGACTGATATCAACAGTTGAGGTTGCCAGTTGGTAAATGTAAGGCCTAACAGAAAATTCCAGGGTTGGGTGACCCAGATAGTGTGAAACATATAATTGTAGGTCAGTGGTTCTAGAAACTTCCTGATCTCTCCTTCAGTTATCTCCAAATCATCTGTGTGCCTCATTCTGCACTTCATTTCCTTCACTTTCTTATTCCCTCCTCTTTCCTTACCTCTTTAAGCTTAGTTATCCTAGTTCATTGTTTCAAACATTATCTTGCTAGCATTCTCAACTCTTTTTTTAACATTGCACATTCCTGGCCAAACCCTTCCATATATTATTTTTTGCTATTGCTTGCAAGTTGTTAAGAGTTGCTGGAGAAGATCAGTTCAATGTAATAATAAAAGCAGATAAATTCCACTATTGATCAATTCATGGTCTTTAATGACTTTCAGATTTGCATTACTAAAAATAGTAAATTCTCTTTTCCTGCTTTTCCACAGTTATTTCAGCTGTTATTTATTTTTCAAATTTATTTATTTTTTTCTCCCTTCAATGTTACAGATGACCTCTACCGTTACTTTACAAAGAAACTAAAATCTACCAAAAAACCCTCCCATGATTATTTGCCACCTCAGCTATAGCTATCTTCATTTGTACTTTGTTCACATCTTTCCTTCTTCCTTTCGTTTTCAGGGAGCAAAGCATTTTTCTTCCTTTTCTCTAAGACTAGTTATATTATTTCTCTAAATTCCATCCTAATCTTTATTCTCAGAGACTAATCTTTATTCATATGTTTAAATTATCACTTCACTTTTGTAATATCAAATTTTCTCACTTTAATAAATCCTTTCAATCAACATCTACTTTTCTGTAAATATGTCTGTGTTCCAAAGTCATCATCACTTATATCTCCATTTCTGAGTTCTCATTTGGCTTTTTATGGCCTCCATAATCAGATCACTTCTGATATGAGATTATTACTGACATCTCTATTTGATAACTTACTGTGACACTAACATCAACAAATATGTAGGAACCATATTTAGGTATCCCTTTTCCCTAACCCTGACTTCCAAAATTGACTTCCAAAATCCCAGACATTTTGTTCTTTTCTTTGACTCTCATTTCCTTTCCGGATGTCTTAGGTCAGTCTCCTAATGTGATCTCCCTGAAGCCGGTCTTGTCTACTTTAATTTTGTCTCTAATGTTAGCTAGATATGTTTCTTTCTTTAAAAAAAAATCATGTTATTTTTCAGATAAAAACATTTCAGTGAGTTCTAGTTATGGTCAGTAAAAAATCCAGTCTTTATCTTGCCCAGCTCATTTCACCCTTCTGCTCCACTTTTTGCAAGTCTCTCTTAAACATCCTTGCCTTGTAAAATATGCCAATCATTCTCTCACTTCCCAATCTTTTCAAAGACTATTTATTTAATGCATCTTTCAATCTTATCCAAACCGTGTTTGTAGTTTCGTGATCTACTTATCACTTCCTCTCTTTAGCATTCTCTGACGACTTCAAGAATCATTACATGCCCCCAAGAACCCTCATGGTAACCTGTACTTTTGTGTCATTGAGTTCCTTAAATACTTTGTTCTTTATATACTTCCATGTTCATTTTCTAACAGCTGATGCTTTCGTTGAAACCATTACAGTTCTATAAGCATGATGAGGAAATTAAGTGCCATTTCTGCTATCTAATTTCTGTTCCCACTGTTTTGAAATGTATTTTTTCAATCATTCTGACTGCTACACCTGCTGCTCATCTAGTAAATACTCATACATCAAGGCAATTTTAAACTGATTAAGGTCTTTCTCTCCAATGAATACGTTAGGCTATTTTAAAAGAATAACAGTGATAAATATAAACAGAATGCATCCTCCTCAGTGAATCCTTTAAGTGATGTGCTGTTGTGCCATCGCGTCATTCAGCATGAAGGTGACAAGAGACTTGCTGTCAGCTTACACCTACTGAGGAAAAATGGCTTTCTTCTCTTTCCTTAAAAAGCAGTCTCTGACAAGTAAATAAGGCAAATGATTTTTCATTAAAATGTATATAATGATGACTCTGCAGTGGTCATCTCAGCACATAAACGGGTTTATCGTTTTATTTTTTAGAACCATAAAGCACCCTTATACCATTGTTTGCTTACTTCACCCATATTCTCTCTCTCTCTCTCTTTTTTGAGACAGAGTCTTGCTCTCTTGCCCAGGCTGGAGTGCAGGGGCATGATCTCATCTCACTGCAACCTCCGTCTCTGGGGTTCAAGCAATTCTCCTGCCTCAGCCTCCTGAGTAGCTAGCACTGCAGGCAACTGCCATCACACCTGGCTAATTTTTTTTTTTTTTTTTTTTTTTTTAGATAAAGTCTCGCTCTGTCACCTAGGCTGGAGTGCAATGGCGTGATCTTGGTTCATTGGCACCTCCTCCTCCCAGGTTCAAGCAATTCTCCTGCCTCAGCCTCCTGAGTAGTTGGGATTATAGAGGTCCACCACCATCCCAGCTAATTTTTGTATTTTTAGTAGAGACAGGATTTCTCCATGTTGGTCAGGCTGGTCTAGACCCCCTGGCCTCAGGTGATCTGCCCATCTCAGCCTCCCAATGTGCTGGGATTACAGGCATTAGCCAGCACACTCAGCCCCATTTTTATATTTTTTTTCAGTAGAGATGGGGTTTCACCGTGTTGGCCAGGCTGGTCTCGAACTCGTGACCTCAGGTGATCTGCCCACCTCGGCCTTCAAAGTACTGGGATTACAGGCGTAAACACCGTGCCAGGGCCCATATTCTCTTTTATCACTGATAACAAAAGTGTTTTGTGCTTATCAAATATCCATATTAATCCGTCCTATATCCTAATCAATTCTCTTTTAAGTTGATAAAATATATCTCCCCAAAATGGTATTTTCTGATGTGTAGTGATAAATACCAAGTTTAAAAATTGTTTAGCCACTACAGTGAAGTGGAAAATTCTCATTCATCCCTTATATTACCTCCTTCCCTTATTACAAAATGATTTTTAAAAATTCACAGGCAAAATGGAATGCATTTCAGCCATTCCAATTTCAGCAAAATGTGTTTAAGGCATATTTCTTTCAAATTTCTGCTGATCAGTGAGTGGTTAATTGCAGTATCAAATTTCATTATAAATTGCAACTGTTGAAATCACAGATGCAATTTATTTATTTTTATTATCATTATAAGAATAATTTCACCTTTCGTTTTAAATTTAGGGGGTACATGAGCAAGTTTGTTATATAAGTTCGTTATGTGATGCTAAGGTTTAGGGAACGAAAGCTGTGAGTTTGTCATATATTCCTCTTTTAAGTTTGAGGTACGTTCCTTTGCTGCCTAGTTTCTTGAGGGTTTTTGACATAAAGGGATAATGAATTTTATTGAAAGCTTTTTCTGCATCTATTCAGATAACCATATGTTTTTTGTTTCTAATTCTGTTATGTGGTGAATCACATTTACTAATTTGTGTATGTGGAATCAACCTTGTATTACAAGGATCACTTAATCATAGTAAATTAATTTTTGATGTGCTACTGGATTCTGTTTGTTAGTATTTTGTTGAAGATTTGTGTGTCTGTGTTCATCAGGGATATTGGCCTGTGGATTCTTTTTTTTTTTTTTGTCATATCTTTGACAGATTTTCTATTGGGATGATGCTGGGTTTGTTGAATGAGTAAAGGAGAAATTATTCCTACTTAATTTTTTGAATAGTTTCAATAATATTGGTACCAGCTATTCTTTGTATGTCTGGTAGTACTTGGTTGTGAATGCATCTGGTCCAGTGCTCTTAATGATTGGTAGGCTTTTATTACTAACTCAATTTTGAAACTCAGTAATGGTCTGCATTAATGATCTCTACTTTGCTCAGTATTGGGAGGTGGTGTGTCTCTAGGAATTTATCCATTTCTCTAGATTTTCAAGTTTGTGTATATAGAGGAGTTCATAACAGTATGTTATTATCTTTTGTATTTCTGGGGGATTAATGATCATGTCACCTCTGTCATTTCTGATTATGCTTATTTGGATCTTCTCTCATTTTTTTTCTTTGTTAATCTAGTTAGTGGTATATTGATCTTGTTTATTCTTTCACAAAACCAACTTTTGGTTTTATTAATCCTTTATATAGATTTTTGGATCTCAATTTCATTAAGTTCTGCTCTCATTTCAGTTAGTTTTTTCTTCTTCTAGCTTTGAGTTTAGTTTGTTCTTATTCTTCTAGTTTCTATAGGTGTGATGTTAAGTTGTTAATTTGAGATGTTTCTATCTTTTTTTATTTATATATATTTTTTGAGACGAAGTTTCACTCAGGCTGGAGTTGCCCAGGCTGGAGTGCAATGGTACAATCTCAGCTCACCACAACCTCCACCTCCCAGGTTCAAGCAATTCTCTTTCCTCAGTTTCCGGAGTAGCTAGGATTGTAGGCATGTACCACCACGCCTGGCTAATTTTGTATTTTTAGTAGAGATGGGGTTTCTCTATGTTGGTCAGGCTGATCTTGAACTCCAGACCTCAGGTGATCCACCCACCTCAGCCTCCCAAAGTGCTGGGATTACCCGCATGAGCCATCGCCCCTGGCCAATGCTTCTATCTTCTTGATGTAGGCATTTAGTGCCATAAACTTTCCTCTTAACACTGATTTTGTTGCATTTCACATTTTTGGGTATGTTTTTTCTCTGTTTTCACTTATTTCAAATTATTGTTTGATTTCTGTCTTGATCTTTATCTAAAAGTCACTCAGGAACTAGTTAATTTCCATATAATTGTACAGTTTTGAGATATTTCCTTGGTATTGATTTCTACTTTTATTCATCTGTGGTCTGAGATTATGCTTGGTATGATTTCAGTTGTCTTGAATTTATTGAGATTTGCTTTATGACTGAGGATGTCATAAATTTTAGAGTGTATTCCATGTATACATGAGAGGAGTATATATTTTTTGGTTGTGGGAGGAGTCTTCTGTAGATACATATTTGGTCTAATTGGTTGAGTGTCTAATTGAAGTCCAGAGTTTCTTTGTTAATTTGCTGCCTTGATGATCTAGCTGACGCTGTCAGTGGAGTGTTGAAGTCCCCTACTACTATTGTTTGGTTGTTTAAGTATTTTCATAGCTCTAGAAGTACTGGTTTGATAAATCTGGTTGTTCTCATGTTAGGTGCATATATTTTCAGGATAGTAAAATCTTCTTGTTGATTTAGGCCCTTTACCATTATATAATGCCCTTCTTTGTCCTATTTTACCAATGCAGGTTTAAATTCCATTTTATCTCATATAATAATAGGGACTCCTGCTCTCTTTTATATTCTGTTTTTGTGTTAGATCTTTCTCTAACCTTTACTTTGAGTCTCTGGGTGCCATTACACTTGAGATGTATCTCTTGAAGACAGCAGATGAATGGATCTTGTTTTTTTTTTTTTTTTTTTAATCCAACTTGCCACTCTGTGCCTTTTAAGTAAACGCTTTTAAACCCTTTATGTTCAAGGTTAATACTGATATGTGAGGTTTTGATTCTATGATGAAGCCGTCAGCTGGTTGTTTTGTAGTTTCTGTGGTATAGTTGCTTGAGAGGGTCAGTGGATTATTCACTTCAGTGTGTTTTTATAGTGGCAGGTATTGATTCTCTCTCTCTCTCTCTCTTTTTTTTTTCTTGATATTTAGAACTCACTTAAAGATCTCTTGTAAGGTTGGGGTAATGGTAACAAATTCTCTTAGCAATTTATTGTCTATAAAAGATTTGCATTTCTCCTTCACTTTAGAAGCTTTTTGTTTGACAAGACATGAAATTCTTGTTTGGAATTTCTTTTCTTTCAGATTGCCAAATACTGCCCCTCTTTTATTCTGGCTTGTCTGGCTTTTGCTGAGAAAACCACTATCGCCCTGATGGGGTTCCATCTAATGTAATTGATCTTTTTCTCTAGCTGTCTTAAATTCTTTTTTAATAGGCCTTGTGCAGTGTGAATAGTGTATGCTTTGGTGGTATCTATTTTCTACAGTTTCTCAAGTGTTCTCTGGATATCTTTAATCTTGATGTCCACCTCTCTAGCAAAATTACAATTTTTTTTTTTCAGATTGTTTATGTTGTCTTCTTCTCTCTCATGAATGCTAATAATTTGTGGGTTTGGTTGCTTTACATAATCCCATATTTCTCAAATACTTTGTTCATGTATTTTAAATCACTATTTTTTAAAATTTTTGCCTCAGTGGGTTAGTTCAAAAAAACCAGTCTTCAATATTTAACAGACAGATTTTAAAACCGCAAATATTCTCTCTGGAAGTTTACATGGCATCTTTTTTGTTGTAAGGTAAGAAAAACAATGATATTAGATTTATACTTCAAAACCGCAGGTCTTCTTCTATAATACACACACTCTTAAAACAGTTACCATTATTATCACCAAAGCAATTGTCATCACTAAAAAGTTACAACAAAGATGAAGTTATACTGGAATAAAATGTGTTCCTTCTCAGATGTAACAAGAGAATGACTAGTCATTGACAACATAGTGAGGTTCTATGATAAAACAAAGGGGCTTTTGGACAGTGTGAAAATTGATTACATGTGTTGAACTAAGAACAACTGAAGAAGCAATAGCAAATTCCACTGGTACAAGTCACTGTAGGATGAAACTCAGGAAAGGCAAACATAACTTGCTTCATGGAGAAGGAAAAGGTATTCAGAATATGGTTGCTGCCTAACGGAATACACACACACACACACGCACACACACACACACACACACAAACACAGTGTCCTATTGAGAACATGGTCTTCAATTTATTATAAAAAGTTTTTATTAAATTTTTTTAAATTAAAAATAATGTTTTTAAGAATATTTCTATACATTTTCTCAAGTTATTGAAAAAGAAAACTATAAAGACTAAATTTATAAACCAGGGAGTTAGACACATACTATTAACTGAGAATTTTCCAAATAAGAATTTACATTATAAATATATATATATTTATATAATCTTTTTGATATTTCCCTCTAGCTAAGCTTTCTTTTCTTACCATCAAAAGTAGCATTATCAATTAGATTTTCACAGTCCATGTCTACAATTTTATACATCACCATGCTACTTCTCAATAAAACTGTAGCAATTTCTACTCATAGCAGTGCACTGAACCTGATTTTAATAAACTCAATGATTCTTTGTTGTTCATGCAGTGGACTTCTCATTCAGTGTAGAAGCTCAAAACGTTTGAAATTATTGACTTTTTATTGTCTTCACTCTTATTGCATGTAGAATTATTCCTATGACACTTGCTCCTTGGTTTTTAGGATTATTCTATACATATATATGAATAACTTATGTCCTTATTTGGTTATACACAAATTTATTGACTATGCAGTACTGTTCTATTTTTGATGTGTAAACTTTCACATGTTGGTGACAAAATATTTGATGAATGAGCAAATTAATGTTCAGTTGTCATAAATATGCATTTATCTCTCTTTAGATATACAAATATAGATATGCCTAAAGATGTGTATAACATACATCCTCAGTTAAAGAAGAGTGCTTTGTTTCACATTATTCATTTTCTAAAGCATTTAATCTAATTGATATATACTTTATCTAAAGTAGAATGAGTTGAAGATGTCTCTACTTTTTATCTGTATGTGTATTTAAGTGCCTATTTTCACCAGGCCATGTTCTAGAGACTAACATGCAGCTGCGCACAACTTACTCCCCAGCGCTCATTCTGTTGGAGCTCAGAAAACAATACCCCAAAATAAAGGCGTCAGAAACAGCCTCAGAAGCAAAAGTTTGTCTCTGACATTCTCATGCCCTCCTGACTCTCACCCTTATCCTCCCCAGAGCCAAGCCATAGAATCTGGAAGCCCTCTTCCTCATGGTTGATCATAGAAACCAGAACCCTTTTTACCACATTCAGCCTTAAAACCTAATAATGTTACTATTTCTCCTGCTGTTCTGTGTAAAAATTGGCCATAAAGAAATTATCTGACCTACTTTGTTTGATTGTAGATCATAAGACCCTCATTTCAGAAAGGATCCAGCCCCATAACCAGAAGGAAGGAAGCCTCCACTGAAAAATCTGGACAGACAGACCTTTGGGGCTTCCTCATTCAGTCTAATAGATTAAGAAAACATAACCCTTATATCCAATTACAGTTCTACATGGCCATCCATTCTCCATTGAACCTAAGCATTCAAATGGACAATTTCTCCTGTATCTTTGGGTCTTCATTCCGAACACAACCAATGTCATGTAAGACTATGACCGAATAAATTGATATGCCTTTTCTCAGTTGATTTTTTTTTTTTTTCAGTTCACTTTTTTAGTAAACCTTCAGAGGGTGAAGAGGAAATTTTTCCTTTACCCCTATAGTTCTATTATAGAGATAAATGATTTTCACTAAAATAAATCTTGAATTTTTTTCATTGACTACATAAGCTAACATTTTAAAAGGATTATGAGGTCAAGAGTGACTAGTGCTATTTAAATTACATTGTCAAGGAAGTCATGTTGGAGGGAAACTCTTTGTGTTAAAGTTTGTTGATGTTTCAGTTTAATCTAAGGTACACTGTAATAACAATAACCCAAAACCGCAATGGCTTAAACAATACTTAATTTATCCTTCATGTGAAATGTGGAATGGACTTTTAGTGGAAACACAATAAAAGTCTAAGTAAATGTTTTTTAAAAAAGATATTTTCCAGCTGATTCTGTAATTATATGGAGAAGCAGAGGATTTACAACTGTTAAAACAAGTGTGAAAAAGAACAATAGTAAATGGCTCACATTAACTAATTTCAGAAAAAATTTACGAAGCTATAATAAGATGTGATATTGCAACACTTATAGACAAAAAGATCAGTGAAGCAGAAGAAAAATACAAAAAACGGAACACAAAAGTTTGGATATAGAATTAAATAAATTAGTCTTAAAATAGGGTGCTAACAGTGGCTCACGCTTGTAATCCCAGCACTTTGGGAGGCCGAGTTGGGTGGATCACCTGAGGTCAGGAGTTTGAGACTCGTCTGGCCGACATGGTGAAACTCTGTCTCTACTGAAAATATAAAAGTTGGCTGGGCATGGTGGCACACACCTGTGGTACCAGCTGTTCGGGAGGCTGAGGCAGGAGAATTGTTTGAACCTGGGAGCAGAGGTTGCAGGGAGCGGAGGTTTCAGTGAGTGAAGATGGCGCCATTATACTCCAGCCTGGGTGACAGAGCAAGACTCGGTCTCAAAAAAAAAAAGAGTGACTACGTAAGATAAAGAACCAAGTAAAACCTGTAGAAGGAAAACTCAGCAGCTAAAACTATAAATCAATGATGGATTTGGCAACTGATTAGATACAAAGAGAATTACTGACATAAATAAATTATAAAAGTTGTCTAAAATTTTGCATAAAGAAACAAAGATATGGAAACTATAAAAAAGAGAAAAGGACATGGATTAAGACAAAGTGAGGTTGAAATTGTACCTAGAGTTTCACAAAATGATGGTACATTTCATTTAACAACTTGGTTAGGCTATGGTACCTATATATTTGGTCAAACATTATTCTAGATGTTTCTTTCTTTTTTTTTTTTTTTTTTTTGAGACAGAGTCTTGCTCTTTCACCCAGGCTGAAGTGTGGTAGTGTGATCTCGGTTCACTGCAACCTCTGCCTCCTGGCTTTAGGTGATTCTCCTGCCTCAGCCTCCTGAGTAGCTGGGGCTACGGGTACCTGCCACCACGCCTGGCTAATTTTTTGTGTTTTTGGTGGAGACGGGGTTTCGCCATGTTGGCCAGGATGGTCTCGATCTCCTGACCTCATGATTCACCCGCCTTGGCCTCCCAGAGTGCTGGGATTACAGGTGTGAGCCACCATGCCTGGCCTATTCTAGATGTTTCTGTAAAGGTATTTCTTACACTATATTAACATTTAAATCAGTACACTTTGAATAAAAGGGATTTCCCTCCACAATATAGGTGGGCCTCATCTGATCAGTTGAAGGCATTAATAAGAAAAAAAAAAAAAAACTTCTCAAAGCAAGAAGAAATTCTGCCAAAAGACTGCCTTTGAAATTGAACTGCAACTCTTTCCTAGGTCTCCAAACTGTCAGCCTACCTCGCAGATTGTAAACTTGCCAAGCCTCTACAATCACATGTAGAAAGAAATCTAGCTATATCTATATCCATATCTACATATCATTCTGGTTCTGCTTCTCTGAAGAACCCTAACTAATATACCCAAGCAGAGGAAATAAAAACACTCTCTGGAGCAGAGAACAGAGAAAAGCAATATTGAAGAGGTAACGCCTAAGAGTTTTTCAGAACTGATGAAAGAAACCAGCACACAGATTCAACAATATTAATGAATCCCAAGCATAATAAACACAAAGAAATGTATAACTAGATACAACACAGTGAAACTGAAGTGCACCAGAAGCAAAAATAAATTAATAAAAGCATCCGGAAAAGACAGGTTACCTTCAAAGGAGTGATAGTGAAGCTGACAGTATAGTTCTCAGCATCAGCACTGCAAGTCAGAAGAGAATGAAATGATATCTTCAACGCATAGAAAAAAAAAAAATTAACCTAGAATTCTATGCCCAGGAAAAAAGTCTTTTAACAATTATGGAGAAATACATATATTTTCAGATAAACAAACAGTGAAAGAATTTACCATAAGAAGGATCTTAGAAAATGAAGTTCTAAAGGATATATTTCAGGAAGAAGGAAAGGGATCTCATATGGCAAGTGTGGGGTACAAGAAGAATGAAAAGCAATGAAAGTAATAAATACGCAGGTGAAAAAATAAGCATTCACTGCATAAAATGGTAACAATGACATATTATTGAAAACCTGAAAACAGGAAGACTATAAATAAACAAAATCAAGATATCTTGCTTTTTAAATTTCTCCCAGTTTCATGAAGACAACATTCTCTATACTACCTTGTAAAATTTTTATTTTTGCTCTCATAATTGCATGTTTAATTCACCTGGAATTTATTTTTGTGTAAAGTGTGAAGTAGATGTCTGTATTAGTCAGCTTTGTTGTAGTAACAAACAACCCTACCTTCCAAATCTTCGTAGCTTGCACCAGCATATGTTATTTTTTATTCACATCAATGTCAACAACTGCAATTTGGCAGCTTCAGCTCTACCCTAAGTGTATTCTCATTCCAGGACCCACATGTCTTCTCATCCTGGGACCCAGACAGAAAGAATAGTCTTTTATTGGGACATGCCATTCTTGTGACAGAAAGAAAGAGCAACATCCTACTACACAATGACTCTTAAATAATCTGTTCACATGTGGTACATACCAGTTTAAGCCAGACTCAATGGAATAGAAGCATATACTCCTCCAACAGACAGGCACTGCAAATTATATGGCAATGGGTAGGAGTGTATACGCCTCTAAAAAGAAAGGAAGAAAATGTAATTTGAAAATTTCCTAATTTCATTTTTTTGCATAATACCCCCCAAGTCTATTCTTTCTTCAGAGATCATAATTCAAACTTTGTTCAAAAATTAAATTTTCACAAATAAAAAAAAAAAAAAATAGGGTGCTAAGACAATTCTATGGTAAATAAAAGTTTCTTAAATGAGATGGGAAAATACATAAAAATAAAAATCACAACCCTTGCCTCTTAGTAAAAAAAGTAAGATATTAATACCAGACAGACTTTTGATCTAAAAATAAAAGGCAAAATAGAAATCTTTAAAAGAAATCATAAAAAATATGCTTATGCCAAAAGAAAGATCTGCTTATTTCACTGTATGTAATTTTTAACTCTATATTGATTAGAAAAATTTGCAGAATCCTCAACAATGATTTAATACAAAAATATTATATCATTGTTGACTCAAACACAGTACTTAGGAAGAATAAAAATAAAAATAAGACACCATATATATAGACAACAACTAAACCCTATATAAATGCATAGCATAGTAGTGGAACAGTAACACCAAAACACTATGATGAGGGTTCAAATAAAGGCACAGCACAAATACTATTGAATTATAGAAAAAAGAGTCCTGAACTTTTGAAGGATGGAGAGAGGAAAATAAGTGCTTCATAGCATAAGGTGTTCCTTAAGCCTGCAAATCTTTTAACACTAACAATATGTTTGATTATGATTTTTTATGTTGTTACCATTTAGAAAGGCATTTACTGGATATAAAAGATAGCAAGATATTTGATTCAGTTTGTCATATTTTTCTTCATAAAAAGCAACATCTAATATAGAAACTTTTGAATTAAAATGCATTGCAGACTCATAATGTCATTTTAACATGTATTACTATACTTTGAATCCATTTATGGCTGAATCCTGAAATATATATTTGAACAGCTGTTAGATGAAATAAAAGTACTCATTTTTTTACTAGACTAATTTTATGTAATGCTTAAAACTCTTTTAGCATTTTTATTTAACTAGGGGAATGGCAAAATGCCTAAAAACATATAAGTTATGTGGCTGTACCTTGTATGTATGTTTTTCTTCAAGTTCAACATTTTTAGTAAGAATCGCTTTTACAAAGTCTCAAAGTAAAATTAGAAATGCTTTAAAAATTACAAAAAAAAAAAAAAAAAAATAGAAAACGCTGCAGGCCTGAAATGGTCACTTTGCCATTTGACTGACAAGGCACACAGAGGAACTCACCTATCACTTGACATTTTGCTTTTTATAATTGATCATTATTTACATATATTCTCTTTCGTAATTGTGTTTTAATTCCTTAAGTGAAGATTCAGTCAATGTTCTTTAACTCTTCTTATTGTCTTTCACCAAACATTATTTCAATCATGATGGTATTTAAAAACCCAGGTAAAATGACATACCGTAACTTACAATAACTTTTAAATTAATTATTCAACTATCATATATATTCACCCACAATATGAGGCACAGAATTTTTTACTTTAAAACATGTCACTTCTTGAATTTTTTCTGTTCAGAATGTTCAAACATGATAATGTATTATATCTATTGTAGCTGATGATGTTAATTTCTCCTGAAAATTGTAATTATTTTAGATAATAATTCTCCTATAGGAACATTAACTAATCGATAATCCCTCAAAAAATTTTATTTCAATGACTTTATGTAGTTTCATTGATTAAAAAAAAGTAGTAGACATTTATTTTTAGTTAAAAAATATTTTAAAATATATTTTAAAGCATTCTTTTCCCTTCCAAATTTATTTCAGGTTCAGAACGTATATGTGCACATTTGTTGCATGGGTAAATTGCGTGTTGTTCGGGTTAGGTGTACAAATTATTTTGTCCATATAGTGAGCATAGTACCCAATAAGTAGTTTTTTAATCTTTACTCGCCTCCTACCCTCCACCTTCGAGTAGGCTCCAGTGTCGGTTTGTTCCCTTCTTTGCGTCCATGTACGCTGAATGTTTAGCTCCCACTTAGAAGTAAGTACATGCAGTATTTGGGTTTCTGTTCCTAGGTTAATTCACTAAGTTAATGGCCTTCTGCTCCATCCATGGTGCTGCAAAAGACATAATTTCATTCTTTTTTTCAGGATGTATATGTTGCACATTTTCTTTATTCCAGTCCAGTGCTGATGGCACTAGGTTGATTCCATGTCTTTGCTATTGTGAATGGTGGTGCTGCAATGAACGTATGCATATGCATGCGTGTGTCTTTTGGTAAAATGATGTATAGTCCCTTAGGTATATAGTCAATCATGGGACTGCTGGGTTAAATGATAGCTCTTTCTTCTCTTTCTTTCTTTTCTTTCTTTCCTTTTTTTTTTTTTTTTTTTTTTTTTTTTT